>NW_009912477.1:4943-40215 GCF_000696875.1 Nestor notabilis | reverse complement strand
AACTCTTATAATTTTAAAACTCTTGTAACTTATAAATTTTGGGCCACAAACATACTTGAGGCAGAGGAATTTGGTAGCCACGACACTCACACAGGAGCAGACTTGCCAGCGTCCACCCGCAGCCCCATCCTTGCCTGATTCCTCTGTCCCCTCTTTTCTCATTGTGCAGCTGTACAACGGGACACTGAAGCGGGACGTGGAGAACAGGCGCTACAGCTCGTACAGCCAGATGGAGGGCTGGGGCAGCAAGCACTACAGCAAGCCCATCTGCAGCCCCGCCAGGGCCGGCAGCGACTACTGCTTCGTGCAGAACATCAAGAGCAGCCGTAGCGAGCCCGACCTCTACTGCGAACCACCCCGGGGCACGCTGAGGAAGAGCCAGGTCGGGAGCCGGGCAGAGCACAAGGCAACCTTGAACCGCCAGAGCATCTACAGCAGCTGTAGCACCCAGCAAGGAACTACCAGGACAAGTAAAAAAATGCCAGCACGGGCCCTCTCCTGCCCCTCAAGCAACAAACCCGACGTGGTCTATGCCCAGCCCATGATGAGCTGCAAGCAGGACATGGTTTATGGACAGGCTCAGTCCGGCTCCAAGTAAGTCTGCTGCAATGGGCTGAATCTGAGTACACGTAGACCTCTGCTGTGGAGGTCTGTCCACCCGAGCTACTCATCTGAGCTACTTTATAGGTGCTGGAGATCTGCTCAGCAGTGCACACTGTGCTTAATCACATCCTGCAGTAGAGTCTAAAGTGGGTCAGATGAGTCAGTCTTAAAGGGCTCGTTTCTTTTCATGGGCTATGGAGGGAAACCAATCTGCCTGGCTCAATGTATGTGTCTGTGTGTTGTTGGGCAAGGTGATCCCCCAATCTCTGTGATGGTATTAGCTGACAGCTCCTTTGCATGCTGAGGGTGGGGAGGTGAAGAGCAGGAAGCCTGGTGTGCAGTTTGGGTGCCTCTCCTGGCTGTCACACTGCTTTGATTTGGCAGAAAACCAACCTAAAAAAACCAACTTGCTTTGAAGGAGTTGGTTCCTGAGGGTCTGACTCAGAGCAGAGCTGAGAACATGCTGAGCAGTTGTATTTACTCCTCTTTCTTTCCACCCAGCCCTTGCTTTGTTCTACCAAAAGGTCTGATTTGGCTTCCAGAAAGAAATTGAGTCAGAAATTGAAATAAAAAGCCTAATTGGAATAATTTACCTATCCAGGGAAGAGAAGGGAATGGAAACTGTTCAATTCCTCCCTGTCCAAAGCATCCAGTCCCACTGGGGTTAGGAATTCTGCAAGGGTGGAGGATGATCGTTCATGTCTCAGCATCAGGTCCCTTCTTGTAAGTGTTGCCTACAACAACAGAGCACGTAAAACACACGAGTGAGCTCAGACCCCCCCAGGCTGATGTATCTGTGCAGCAGAGCTCTCACTACAAAAAGGCCTGGTGGGGTTTCGATGGCATTGCAGGGGTGTTGATTCAAAGGTGCCCTGATGTTGATGGCAACGCTGCCTGTGGTGCTGGAGCACCAACCATGCTCTGCACAGTCTGTGAAGAGCTTTGGTCTGCACAGCTGCAGTCTTGGAGGACTCTGGTTTGCATTCATGAACTGCACTGCTGTTGCTGCATCACTATCACACACCAATGTGCCTCTGCACCAATGCAGAGGTTAGCACAACTCCCAGACAGTCACACAAACCCTAGAAGCTCCCAAGCTCATTCCTGGTAGTCCCTAGTCCAAAAGAGAGCTTACACACTGCAATACAAGAGTGAGGCTAATTAATTGTGCTCAGGCTTTGTCCTAACTCACACCAAAAGCCTGAGACTGTTGAGCCATTGGCCTGAGGCATGATGTAGCTATTGAGAAAATCCTCCCTCAGTCATCGGTATGAACCAAGTCATACCCTTTATCACACTGAAATGTTGATTTCCGGATTTCTCTGCTAATTCTCTGCTCAGCCTCCCTCTCTCTGTATTGAGTAAAAGTATATCCAGAGCATGTATGTTAAGAAATGTCACTCACCCGTTAGCATGTTGTCATGAAACCTTAGCTTCCCATGTGCCCAGTTACTCCGTGTTTAACACATGCAAAATCAGCCCCGGCCAAAGCAGAGCACTGGTGATGTTGGCTTGCTCCTTTCAGAAGCTTTGTAATTCCTCTGGGACAGGAAACAGATGTTACAGAAACTGGAATTAACTTATTCAAGGGAATTTCTGACTAAAAGAGTGGTGGGAAGGATGGCAGAATGATTAAACATGCCTTGGGAAGATGCTGCTTTTGAGAAGTTAGGCAAGCAGGCTCTCTCCAAAGCAAGCCCGGCTCTGCACAGTGCTCGTGGTTATAGACTCGGACATTGCTTTGGAAAGGTCACTTGAGGAATAATGGCATTTTCTGAAGAGAAGGAGAACTGCTGTTGTGAGAGGAACACTCTCCAGTGCTGGCTGCCCTTCGGTTAGGGAGTGGCTCCATTTATACACTTCTGGCTTGGGGCATGGCTCATCTGGCAGAACTGGTTCTGATGTGGAAATGTCGGGCTTCACGCTGCTGGTAGGCTCAGCTGGGGCTGTGGCCCTTGAGTAAGTCTGATTTGCCTGATGCACACCCCCTGCTCCCTGTGAAGCTCTCAGCAGAGCTGCATTTGTCAGAGGGGCTTTGTACAAGCGCTTCTGCTCTTGACCCAAAGGACATGAGGTTGGCACAAGTTTTGTAAACATACTAAGGAGTTGTGCTGTTTGAAATTAGTACTTATTTGGAAGGCCATTAGCCCTTATAACAGGGTATCTGGCAGGTTAGCCTTGGTCTGTAGTGTGCTTTTTAGGGGGAAGGGGCCCCCAGAGATGGGTTAGGACCATATCTGGGCTCCTTTTGCTGTGTAGGACTGTTTCTGGTTGGAGGATTCTGCACTTGGAGAGCTGGATTTTCATTTGGGTAGGTTGATCTGTGGGTAGGGAGAGGTTTGCTTGTAGGCATCCCATTATTAACCTCCACATGCAGGAAGAGGGCTTACCCGGGTAATAGCTGCTAGTAGTTCTCTGTTTGGAGCTCTGTTCTTCTTATTCTAGTAGTTCTTTGGGTAGAGGTTTTGTCTTTATAACAAGGATAATTCTGTGCTCAGTTTTCATGCTGCAAATCTCCCGTGTAGATGGGTATCCTGTCTGCAGGTTAGCAAACTGTGAGCACAGGAAGGGCTAGATAGTGTCCACGGTGATCCACTGGGGTGATTTCCATTGCTGTGAGAGTGATTACAGTGGGACGTTTGATCCACTGGGTCTGCCTGTGATACAGAACTCCTCTGTAGTGCAGTGACTATGGGCAGTGTCAGTTCTGGTTCAAGAGTGCTGCTTTTCAGGTGTCCTGTGGATCTGATCTCCTTGGATGAAGTGGAAAAGGGGTCACTGGATGCTGACTCTCGTGCGAGTGGCCTGTAGATATCAAAATACTGAGTATGCAAGAACTGCCAAACTCTCTGCACTGAACAGATAGTTCAGTTGTTTGTAGATTGCTCACAAAGTTATTTAATTTCTGGAACTACTCTTGATTATGTGATTGCTTCCATTTATTGAACTGGCTTTGGCTGTGTCAGACATGGAAGAGCTGTCTTTTTGATAGCTATCTCTCAGAAGAGTCCTTCCTTTTACAGAAGCCACTCTAGCTGATGAAAGCACCTTTCCTCCAGCTAGCTGATGAGTACTTCACCTAAATGTTTTTGGGGAAAAAACATTCTGTGATTCTATGATAAACTAAACCATGATATAAGGTTTTACTCATCCCATTGTACGAAGGGTTTTACTCATCCCTTTGTACGAAGGGTTTTACTCATCCCGTTGGTTCTGGTGATGAAATCTGAGTTTTGCACTGTTTGCTCAGATCAGGAGGTTAAACGGTACTGACTTGCTTTGAGAAACCTCCTCCTGAAGTGTATTCTCTTCCACCACCCCTGTCATTATAATCCTGCCTCAGTGAGCAGAAGAGGGAATTCCTGATGTCCCTTCCAGCCATACTTCTCAATAACCACTCAGGGGATTAAGCCTTTGTAAGCATTATGTCATATCTGGAACAACATTTCCAAGCTCAGTGCATCTGTTCTGGGCTCAGAAGTTCATGGGCTATTCTGGTGGCTCCTGCAATGGCAGTGCCCCTTGGTTAACTGCAGGGGAAAGCCAGATGTCTGAGCTGGAGCCATTGCTGAGAGGCCACACTAATCTCATCCCTTGTGAGGGATTCAGGGTATTCTCGTTTGTGAAGATGAAGAGGTGAGCTGGGATGTTTGCAGACATTCCCTGGTTTCTGATACAGATCAGGAGCCACTAATGGACACCTACAATATGTGTTGTCTTCCATAATACCACATGCACCTTTGGCCTTATTTTAAGATGTGGATGCATTTCTCTTTGGTGTTCTCTGTATATAGAGCTATTGCTGTGGAGCTGTGAGTGATGCTGCCCTGGCAGGGTTTATATCATCGCACACAGTGAGGATCCCTTTCTCCCTGGTTCAGAGTGTGCCCATCCTCCCTGGTATCTGTGCACTAAGCAATGCCTGAGGGGAAGCTCCAGCTGAGATTACAGTGGCATCATAGCCTTGGTACCATGTCCCAGAGGTGGATGTGGCTGCTTGGCACGGAGCATGGCTACTGGGTTTGCTCCAGTGTGGCCTGACTCTGGAAGTCTTGGATGTGCTGGACACTCTGTTTTTGTCTTCACACTGATTTTATGAATGAACAATGGAATTTGCCAGAGTTTTCTGGCTTCCTCCTCTCCTGGCACTTGTAGACCCAGCAACCAGGATGGAGGTTTAGATCTGACTAACACAAACCAATCTGCTATTAAAAAGTGAACAAAAGGCATTAGTATCAAATCAGGGAATTTGCCTTTCTGTGATACTGATCCTCTGAAGTGTTTGTTTCCCTTCCACACCTGAATCTGATCATCTAATTTGTCTCTTGTTGAATCATTTCTAATTGAGGTCTCTCCCTCTTCTGATTGCTTCTTTCTTGTGGAAGAAGAACAACCTTTGGAGCTCTTCCTACCAGGCACATTGGCCCAGGTTGGAGATGGCTACAGTCCAAGAATTTGTCTTGGAGCAGGCTGCTGTGCTCATAGTGTAGATCTGGTTGGGAATATCCCTGACTGGCTGCCGAGCAATCTCCCATTAGCATGGGCTTTGCCAGGGTGATTATGTTCTCAGTAGGAGAAACAGAGGCAGCACGACTTGAGCCCGTCCACTCACCCTCTGAACTTCTCCTATTGGTGAGCCAGGAGGGGAAATGGAACCTTCCCCATCTTTTCCCATACAGAACTTGACCCAGACGTGTTTTTTTTCCATGCTGAAGGACGATTTGGCCCTTTTATGTAGTGGATGTGTAGAAAACTGCCTTCCTTGAGTAGCTGGACCAATAATGGATGTCCTTTCCCATACAAAGTGCACCTCATACAGGGTTTTTTCTCCATTTGATAAGTTAAAAAGAGGTCCCTCTGGTGCTCCTTATGCTGGATCCATTGGTGCCTCAGCTCTATTGTGTGTCTCAGGAGCACGAAAAAGACCAAGTGAAAAATCACAGCATCCTGAATCCAAACCAAAGAGTTCTGAGATTCTGTAGCTTCTAGTTTAAACTTTGTCTTTCCAGTTCTGTGTTCCCTTGTTGCAAGTATAATGGAAGTTTCTTGGAGTTTTGATAAAGGTACAAACTTGAAAAACCATATGATGAATGGATGTTTTATTGTTAGTATAGAAATAAAAGTGGAACGAGATTCTTCTAACATTACACGCTGAATGATAAAGGTGCAATCCCACACTGTGGTCTATCATTCCTGTATACCAGCAGTGGCAGAGGTATCTCCAGAGGGCAGGTCTTCCTGTCTTAGGAAATATATCTAAGACACAGGGCAAGTTGTTCTTTGGAAGCACCTATGTCTCTCCATTAACTCCACAGGTGCTTAAATGAGTAATTTAAACTGAATGCAACTTTATGCCAGTGTGGGTAGGGGAGACAAAATGCTCTCTTGCAGTGTCACAACAGAGTTGTTGGCTTTTGATGGTTTTGTTATGGAATTTCCTATAGGATTGTGGATATTATTCTGTGCTGTGAAAAGGAGCTGCAAAAAGAGGTGAACTTTTGGGTGCTTAAGGACAAAATATCTTATCATAAGCTGCTGGCGCTCTTGACCACACATGGGTGTCCTTTCTAGACCTTTATTCTTAACATTCCTTTGGCACAATCAAAACGAGTCTGCACATTCTGTGCCTAGAAGAAGCCATTCCCTCAGAGTAATATTTAATACTGCAAATAGAATAGGTTCATTTAAAGAACTTAATAAAAACCACTCTGTTTGGTTAGTCTATTGGACTGTCTGAAGATGTTCAGCCCTTCTACGTAGTCACTCACCAGTATGACATGGAGCAAAAGCTTGTATATAAATTAATGTGGTTCAAACAGGAACTGATCTTCCTGATCTCCAGGTGAATTCCCTCATCAGTCACAGATGGATTCTGAACAAGGAATAACATCAGACAGGCACAACAATGACCTAGTTGACCTAGCAAAGCCCCCACACTTTTGATTTCACCCACTGTTAACAAAGCACTTCCCATCTGTATCTTGTCACTGGTGTCAGTATTTTTAACAAGTCCTGCTCCAAGCCAGAGATATTCCTACCCTTCCCCTGGAGTTTGTAGGCACATTCTTTACCTGTAACAAGGAGTGATGATTGTGGCCAACTTTTGTGAAGAGCTGGAGACTACCATTGTAAACATACCCTGGGAGTAGGAAGTCTCAGTGCTACTATTAGTATTTCATACACTCAGTGTTTGTCCATCCCATCACTCCAGACATGCCTGTCGCCTTTTCTTCCAGCCTCCCAAGACCATCAACTCCTCTCACATTTTTGCTTCCACCACATCTTACATCAAAGGATCACATGCTGTGGGAAAAGCATCTGCCTACTTTAGATTGTCCTAATAACCTGATGGTTGGTTTCACTCTTGTCCACTAATTCCTTTATTTGATGAACAGTGAATACTGGTTCTCTGCTCATTAAATTGTCCACTTCAGACATGAGTAGACATCTAGCACCTCGACTGAGCTCTTGTTTTCTGTCTCCTTTGTTTCCGGATAGACTGGATCCATCATTTATTGCCCTTAGTGTCCTCCACTGTATATTTTCCACTCTTATCATCTCCTTTTTTGGGAGAGAGAAATGCACTCGGGGTGCGCCATGTGGTTTGTCTGGCAATATGATAATATTATACATTTTGTAATTGATTCCTTCCTTATAATTCCCAGTACTGACGTAGCCCTTTGGCTGAGCACTCTACCAATGCTGTATTTCTCTTTAACACAGAATATGTGGTGATGAGATAGATGGTGGTACAATGACCATCCAGAAAGCCATACAACTCCTGTGCTCCTCTGATGACAAATACCAGGCTATGGGTGCTTACTTCCTCCAGCACACCTGCTTCCAGGATGAGTCTGCCAAGCAAGAGGTGAGCAAACTCTTTCAGAGCTCTGCTGTCGCACTGGATGTGGTGGCATATGAGATGGATGAAACTGGTTTCCAAGGATCCATAGGTCCCCTTGATTTTAATGATGGAGCCTTATACCCCATTAGTCACACTCAGGAATTAATTAAGTGGATTTTCAACTATTAGTGGCTGCTTTCTCTTAGTAGTAGTCAGTCAGGATTTTAACACAGGGGAACAGTTATGAGGCAGCAGAGGAGGCTGTGTCCACATTATCACCATAAGCTGCTGTGACGCATATTGGTGGGGTCTGGTGATATGGAGGCAGCCATCCAGATGCAACGTCCTCTTCTGACTGCAGTTGCACCCAGTTTCACATGGATCTTACAGCTGCGGTGTCAGACACAGAATTGCTCTAAACCCCACTGTGATGTTCGTTATGCACTGTTCAGTGATATTTCAGTCATTTTCAGCCATTTCAGCTGTTTTTAGCCATTTTTGCCATGTAAGCCAATGGGCAGGTGAGTGATCTTGTACAAAGATACTTGATTAAACAGAAGCACTTCTTAAAGTGAAGCTCTTACTCTCCCATTACTACATCTGCGCCAACACGCAGCAAAGGAGGCACCCTCAAGGATGGATCTGCTGTGGCAAGACTGTCACATGAGTTTATCCCGCCCTAGCGTGTTTGCAGTCATGCAGACATGGGTTTATCGAGATTCCATCCCTATAGAGGTGGTTTTCCATTTCCTGGCACAATAGTGGAGCGGGACATGCTGGCAGAGGGTGGGAATGTGCCCATTTGTCCTTACCGGGTGCGGGTACCCCAGCCCACGTCACAGCGGGGAATGATGGGGTGGCCGCACCCTTCGTTGCCGTTGAAAACACTCTCCGAGCACCAGCCTGTTCCATTGCTTCCGAGAAGGATGTGTCAGAACAGGCGTGTGAGTCACCCCAGAGCATGCTTGTTTGCTGTCCTTTCTAAAGGTGCTCGTTCATGTCCTATTGTCAGCAAGATCTCCAGCCCATGGGTTGGTTTCTGCCAGGAGACGCTCCATGTAGGATCGTGTACCCAGAGGTACATCCTGCAGTGGGAACCCTCGTCATTCTGGAGAGCTCAGCTGGAGGAATTTGCCTTCAAAACCTCCCTGGCATGTGTGTGGTGTCCTGCAGGTCAGGATTCACACCCCTTTCCAATGCTGCCCCTGCTGAGTGCTGTGGCATGGCCCAGTACTGCTTCTGGCTGACCTGGAGGGTGTTTACACTGTACCATGGCCATCTCTCTAAGCTCAGCCTGTGATTTCAGGATGCAGATAAATTACCACATCGTGTTATTATATGGCTATAAATGGGCTCTACAGATAGACAGAACAACTTTTTCACCTGATGCAAACTGACAGAGGTAGGTGAAAGTTTGTGGGAGCAAGCACCTTTCATCAGTGAAGGGTTCGGTCCATGGCCATTACTCATAGACATCTAATTCTAGAGTTTAAGCTTCAACCTCAAGGCCAGCACCTTTGTGTTCATGACCTATGTCCTGAACCAGACATGCCATCTGTGAGCTCTAGCCATCCTTTCCTGCCAGGTCTGCTCTTCCAGCTCCCCTGGTTATATGCCATGTTGACCGCTTGCATTGCCATGACCGTTCCCTGTCCCCGTGGTGCTCCGCACCCCGTGCTGATGGCAACACGTCTCTCCTGGCACAGGTCTATCGGCTGGGGGGAATCGCCAAGCTTGTGGAGCTGCTCCGCAGCACAAACCAGAACGTACAGCGGGCAGCAGCCGGAGCCCTCCGGAACTTGGTCTTCAAGAATCCAACCAACAAGATAGAAACCCGGCGGCAGAATGGGATAAGGGAGTGCGTGAGCCTCCTGCGGAGGACAGGGAACACTGAGATTCAGAAACAACTGACAGGTACGCAGCAGACTGCTCAGCCCACAGCAAGGACCATGCTCCTCCCTGCCTGTGGTCCATGGTGCTCCAGCACGCAAAGGCCCAGTAGCCATGGTGTTGCCATAGCACAAAGTGGATGTTTTATGCTCCTGTCACTCTACATGGCAGTCTGAAACAGAAGGCAGAGGTGGTCTTGGCCTTTCAATGTCCCATAAGGGTTCCTCACACAATTCATGTCCACTGGAAAAGCACCCACCCCAGGTTTCTCCCCACAGCTATGATCACCCTGTCATTCCTATGCCTTCCTGCACCCCTGGCACCCATGCCTGTTGCCAGGGAAGGCCAAATGGTGTTGGCAATCCCAGCATGGTTGGGCAGGTTATCTCACTGGTGTCTCATCTTTTCTTGAAGGATTGACATGGCAGTGCTGGGGAATGGTTGGACCTGATGATCTTGAAGGTCTTTTCCAACCTGCTTGATTCCATGGCTCAATGACTCCATGATATGAGTTTGTTGGTGCAGACCACCCTCAGCTGTGACTAAGGTCTTGTGTGTAAGCCTTTATGAGATCCCTGGGGAGATGCCTTCCCCCTGCAACCCAATGGCAATAAACAGCGATTGTGGGAGACGGGAGGATGCTTAGATGCCCACCTCCACACCAAACGTTGCTGCTGGTGCCCATTCTGCCTGTCTCCCATAAGGATGGACAGAGATTAGGATTTAGGGCAGCCTCTGCACCCTTAGTTCAAAGAGGGATAAAGAGAAGGACTTTGTTGCTGGAATTTACTCTGACCTAAAGGAAGTTTCTAATGCACGGTGACCCTCTGCTTGAGCTTGTCTTCTACTTCCTTCCTAGGACTGCTCTGGAACCTCTCCTCCACTGATGAGTTAAAAGAAGAGTTGATACAGGAGGCACTCCCCGTCTTGACAGACTGTGTTATCATCCCTTTCTCTGGCTGGTCTGATGGCACCTGCAATAGGACAAGAGAAATTATTGACCCAGAAGTATTCTTCAATGCTACAGGGTGTTTGAGGTGAGTCATCACACCGGGATTTACTGCAGTTTGTGTATGTTGAGAAACACTGAAGCTGTCTAAATCACCTTACAAGAAGCTAAAGACATGCTTGCTCCAATTGCATTAATACAAATCTCAGCTTGAGAAAGTTTTCCTAAGAGAAGGTGCAGAAAAATGTAAAATATTTCTCCTAGTATTTCCTAGTATTATTAAACAGAATTCTCTATGTGGCAAAAACAAGCATTTCCCCACTGGTTTTAATATCTGGTTAAGTCCAGAGCAATCCCATTGCCTTTTCCTGGCTCATATCATCAGGCTGGTGAGAGGAGGTGCAGGCTGAACCCAGAGCAGTTTATTTTGTTCACGGGAAAGCCAGATCCCTTTTGTAGAGGATCTTCGCCCTGACTTGCTGTTTCTCCTACCACCCTCCTCCACTTGGATGTGAGCTCCTCGTCTCACTGGGAACAAGTGGGAAAGAAAAAAAATGCCCTGTATAATTAGGTACTTTCATCAACTGAAGCTCTCCCCGAGGGAGCACAGCGCCAACCACACCCTTACCAGACATGCAGCTAGTAGGAGCTGTATCTGCTTATGAAACGAAGTGGGTGAACACAGTGGGGGCCTTTTGAGACGTGATACTATCGCCTTCTGCGGCTGGGAACCGTGTCTGAAAGATAGTGAGTACTGCTCCCTTCCCTGTCTTGGAAGGCACCTTCCCCGTGCAGTTGCATGTTGGGATGTGCGGCTTCTGTTCATAGGAGGTGCTCCACTTTTATGACCATCTCAACCCACCAATGTCATAAAATACCCCATTGAAATGAGGGAAAGGGTATGATGGTGGCCTGTAAAAGGAGCTCTCCATGGAGTTTAACTCAAGGTGGGCTCTGTCTCCCATCTGTGGCAGTAATATCCAACACCCCCAGCAAGGTCTGCCAGATGCAGGTCATCCAGGGAGCAAAAAAGGCCAGGGGGAGCAGGACTGGGGAGCAAGGTGAGTAAGGAAAACAGAGTGGTTGTGTCCAGAGCCCCTGCTCTGAGGGGTGAGCCAGGATTGCTCTGACTCACTGCCCTGCCACATCATAACACAGAGATGAGAACAGCCTTGGGTTTGCCCTGGGCTCCAGCCATTGCTGCTCAAGCATTTCTGGATTGCAGATGAATTCATGTTAATGAGGAGGCTGCAAATCACAGTGAACATCAAATCCAGTTCTGGAACGCCTGGAGTGAATATCTCACAAGGACTGCCAACCTCTCTTTGTTTTTCATTTGCAAGCTACAAGGCAATAGAACAGGGAAGAGAAAAAAACCCAACAAAACAATGAAAAACATTTCCTGTTACTGGAAAAACTCCCCTGTCCTGGCAGAAACCAGTGCTCAGGAATACATTACAACATTACAAACTGGTCAGTCCCTTTGGTCAGAGTGATTGCTGCTCTTCAGCGTCTCTACCCCCCTGTTTCCCACACAAATATTGCTGTTGACCCTTTCTAGCTCCATATTTGCAACCAGATGAACCTTCCTGATTTTCACAATAATCCCAGCTGGTCCTTATTCAGTCTTCTCTTTGGAAACACCTCCAAGGAGCTGATGAGTCTGTGTAATGCCACATGCATAGCCTCTAAGGCAAAATGTTGCTGATAGTTACTGTCACTAGTAACTATCTTCTATGCAGAGCACCTTAAAGAGATGTTTTCCTAGATGAATCAGTCCTAAAGAGCAAAAAGAGGGCTATGCATGAGTGCAGTCCTACAGAAGATCTCCAAACTGAGAGCAGTACACCAGCCTTGCTGAATCTACAGAAACATCCTTAAATTCAATTATACCCATAGCCAGAGCAGAGCCCATAGAGACTGGTAAGTGAACCCAACTAATCCTCTCTCCTCCTTCTCTCCTGGCATGCTCTGCGATGGCTTTCTTCAGAAACTTGAGTTCTGCAGACATGGGGCGCCAGACCATGAGGAATTACCCTGGCTTGATCGATTCAGTCATGACTTATGCCCAGAACTGCGTGGCTTCTAATCGACCCGATGACAAGGTACCAGATGCTCACCCCAAGCTGTGCTCTAACGTTCAGCCCCATAGTTAATCACTGCAACTTCAGGAATACCCCAAAATCTCTTTCAAATAAACACAAGAGGGGACTGGACTCTTTATGGCTGATCCTGTCCTTCCAAATCCCAGTGCAGACTGTTGTAGGATTGCAGGTCTTCTGTGCTCTGAGCCTGAAATAGAGATGGGTTTACAATTTCCCTTTAACAAACAGAGACACAGCAAAATATTTTGGCTCCTGATCCCCCAATATGCTTTCCATCCTTTCACTCCCACCCTGGAATCCTTCCAGCATGTTAACCACCATCTCTTGCTCTTCCCACCACCACATCTCTTCATCCAGCAGCACTCAAGTATGTAAGTCCCAGACTTGCATTGCATTCAGCAAGAAGCCAGGAGCTGGCATTTCTCTGCCAGTCCCCTAACTGTGATTGATTGCTGTGTGTAAATGGCCCTTACCTTGGATAAAATAGCATTTATAGCCATGTTTTTAGGAGCTTGACATCTGTGATACTAGACAGTGCCCAGTAAGTACCAAAATTACTTCAGATGAGCTCAGGATTAAGCAAATCCTCTTTTGGGGATGGCTTTTGCAAGAAGATCTTTTTTTTAGCAGCATATACTGAACAGAGCTCTTTGGAAATGTAAGCCCAGTTTTGATGCTGGTTACAGGTATCTAGTGGAAATTCTCCCTTGCTCTTTACTCTGGGAACTCTGACATAGAGGTAACGGAGGCTTAAAAGCCTCTTCTTGGTAAAAAGTGCCCACAAATCTGTAGCTGCGACTTGGATAAAGTCATTGAAAGTTGACTTGGCATAAGGAAGACTTTCATATTTGGCATTTTATGGTAGGCACTTTGATGCAACCACCCTCTGCTCTCTTTTCCTATTTATCAGCTTGTCTGTTACAGAGAGTCCTAACAAAGTTCAGAGTCAGTCAGCTCACAGAGAGCCACAGATACAGCCTTTGGGCTATGTAGCCCTCATTTGTGTCCACCTCCTTCCTCCCCATCATTGCTACCTTAAGCAGGGTCAGGAGCTTATGTAATATAACTGTTAAAAAAGCTGGTTATGGCATGGTGTATGTCCTCTCTGTAGCTATAGCAGGTGCTGCTCCATATTTTTCTGCCTAATGTGATGCTTTGATTTTTATTCTGGGGGTGATTTCAGTCTGTGGAGAATTGCATCTGCATCCTGCACAACCTCTCCTACCGCCTGGATGCTGAAGTTCCCAACAAATACACCCAGCTCAACCACATGGCCCGGAGCGTTTATATGGACAAAACTCTCACAGGCTGTTTCAACAGCAGGAGTGGTAAAATGGAGGTAAGATGTGCCAGAGGAAGCTTGGAAATGTGATATTCGGCCTCGGGCAGGGGCTGTGAGCAAAGAACAAGATCTGAGCTCCCCGTTTCTCATCTCTTTGTAGAATGATGAGTATGGTGTCCCCCTTCCCGAGGAGGATTTTAAGCCCAAAGGACCCAGCTGGCTCTACCATTCTGATGCCATCCGCACCTACCTGTCCCTGATGGATCAGAGCAAGAAGGATGCCACCCTGGAAGCTTGTGCTGGAGCTCTGCAGAACCTCACTGCAAGCCGAGGGCTGGTAAGGGCTCCTCTCTCCTCCACATGCACTCAGCTAAATGTGTCAGCACTTTACTGTAATCAGAAAGGAAAATGTCCTCCTTAAACCTCAGGGCACTATTGCAAGTCTTTCCACAGCCAAAGTATTTATTAATGCCAAAAATAGGGTCTCACAGGGGCTATAATCAGCATCCTATGGGTCTATCCGAGAGCCATACACCTGGTTTCCAGGTTTCCCCAGTCTGTTGGTCATACTACCAGCATCTACCGGTATTGCCCCCCTCCCCCAGGACACCAGTGAGTATGTGCCCAGATGTGCACATGTGGACAGATGTCATTAAAGGAGAGAGAGACGATGTGCGTGCACCACCGCCTGTGTGTGTTTTCTAAGTGGGAGGTGGCTCTAATAACAGGATGGGTTGTGCTCTGGATTGTGGCTCGTCTTCACATCAGAGCTGCTTGTAAAATAGCTCTGACAGATGTCCTAACCTGTAGGTATGGCAGCGTGGAGGTGACACGGGCTGCGTGACACCGTGGGTATTGCAGGAGCTAGGGCATGGCAAGGGACACGTCACGACAGCAGCTCTGCCGTGGCCAGTGTCGTTACCGTGGGCATGTCCTCGCAAGCTGCGTTCACGTGGACAAACCTCAACTTGTCTGTTTGTGTCAAACTTCGTCAATTCTAATTTAAATAAGATGGTTGGGGAGATAAAGAGATAATTGTTTCGTACGTAGGGGAGGCGTGTCACATGTGCGAAGCGTTCCACCCAGAAACACGGAGTGACTCACGAACGGAGCCTTCGCTGCTAGGACAGCATTAACCTGCCAGCTCTCATCCCCTGGGAGCTTTTGTTCCAAGTCTTCCAATGTGAAATACTTTGGGAACTTTTTGTGTTTGCACTTGTAAGCGGTGCCGCTTACAACAAGGTGGAGAGAGGCTGTCACTGGATGGGTAGAGCTGATCAGAGAAATGGGACCGGAGCTGTGTGCTCCATGGCAATCAACATCATTGCACAAGAATGTCTTTTGGACAGGGGGGAAGGCAACAAGCAAACAAAAACCAGCTCTGGCAGTGTTGAAGCAACTTATTTCATCCTTCTGGAACAGAATGGCTGGAATTTGCCTGGATGTGCAGAAGCGGCTTCTTCTTTCAAGGGGCTTATTCCAGCTCAGAGCTGGAGTTGGGGTGGGATGCTGGATTTGCTGTCACTTGAAGGAAAGGGAAACTGAAGCATGTGCCTCCTGGAGCATGGGAGGATAACTGGGTCTCAGCCCACTGGAAGAGGATTGTCTTCCAGCCCGTTCCCTCTATTCCCATGTCACTGTTGATGTGTCAGTGGTTGCACAATGATCTCCAGCAGCCTTTCTGATGGGGCAGTACCTGAGTTCAGTTTAAAGTCTATCAATAAGAGGGCAGTTTATTAAGGGTATGTGACTTCAACATCCATGAACACTCATCTGCATTGGCTACATCCTGAGGTCTTCTAGATTTACATAAGCAAACACAAGATCAGGATCCAAGATGAGTATTTGTGGTCTTCAGACATTTTTTTAAAGGTATCCACTAGCTGTTCAAGGACAGTTTATTAAGGGTATGTGACTTCAACATCCATGAACACTCATCTGCATTGGCTACATCCTGAGATCTTCTAGATTTACATAAGCAAACACTTGGATCAGGATCCAAGATGAGTATTTATGGTCTTCAGACATTTTTTAAAGGTATCCATTAGCTGTTCCAATTCCACTGCAGCCTATTACTTGTGGCATGGCATGGAGATGCAAGAGCATTGTGAAGGGCAAGGGCAACGTGGCCGTGAAGGTAAAACTTATCCAGCTTTTGGGAGTATCAGCTGGGTGAGCAACTGTACCCACTCAGGCTCCAGAAAGAGGATGGAAGTACCAGCTGTATCACAGAAGATAAGAGGCTGACTTCGCAAATGTCTGTGGAGAAGAGGGGTAAATGACAAAGTAAAGGGAATTATGGTAGCAAAAGATATACAGATCCTTATTTTATTATGTAGTCATATTTATCTGGCCCTGTACATCATTCCAGTTGTGTCTTCCTGGCACAGAAGTTATGAGACATCTCTGTTCTGTCTCCTAGATGTCCAATGCAATGAGCCAGTTGATTGGTTTGAAGGAGAAAGGTTTGCCTCGCATCGCACGGCTCCTCCAGTCCAACAGCTCTGAGGTTGTCCGGTCTGGGGCTTCCTTGCTGAGCAACATGTCCCGGCATCCTGTTCTCCACAAAACCATGGGTAAGTCATTTCCACCACAGTGGATTCCAGAACAATGTCTAGTTTCCAACTCTAATACCTGCCCATCTCTCTTTGTAAACCCCATAACAGGACCTAACCCAGCTCTGAAATTGGGCAAAGCAGTGTCATTTCTTCTGGCCAAAAGGGCAATTACAGGACGTATCTGCAGGCTTAATTAACAAAATGTGTGCTATCTTAGTCTCTACAAGCATGTGGAATGCTTTATAGACAATGACAGATCTGCAGGATCATGAGGATGATAGTGTTTGGGGAACTGACTCGGTCTTGACTACCCATGACCAGTGTCATTGCCCTTCCAGAGACCTGCAGCACTCATTTTGTCTCTGAAAATCAAGTGATGACCATTATGCTATTACATTATTAGTGCCTCCTCCCAGAGATAACACTGCATTCTTGCATTGAATAGTGCTAATGCAAATAGTATCATTCAGTTGTGCTAGGTTTTATTTAAATGTTGATTGGAACATTCCACCTCTTTAGCTCACCAGGTGCTCCCAGATGTATCACGTCTCCTGTCATTCCAGTCTGGAAATACCAACAGCTATGGCGAGATCATGACATCAGCATGTTACACTCTGAGGAACCTCATCATGTCCAACCCACACCTGGGAAAGTCTTACTTGACAAGCAACATGCTAAATAATGTAGTAAGCCTGTGCCGAAATGGGTGAGTT
The DNA here is from genome assembly GCF_000696875.1 of Nestor notabilis. Taxonomy (NCBI): domain Eukaryota; kingdom Metazoa; phylum Chordata; class Aves; order Psittaciformes; family Psittacidae; genus Nestor; species Nestor notabilis. The sequence goes on along the minus strand of NW_009912477.1, from coordinate 23,271 downwards.
TGGGGCAGAAGGCATGGAGAGGGTCATGAGAAGACATTTTTGAGCCCATACACTCTGTGCAAGGCCAGATTAACCCCAGAGCCCTTCCAACACCCTTCAGAGCCTTAGCAAAGCATTATTCTTTCCCTGTGCTCATAAATTGAGAGCCAAAGAAAACTCAAGCGTGTTGGTAGACAGAATTCCTCAGTGCTAGTTTCTTGGAAACAGGCAGGAGCCATCCAGGGTGAGATTTGTAAAAGGGTCTCAGGAAATTTGCTGCTTGTTTTAAGAAATTCTAAGAAGAACCAAAGCACCAACATCTTAAAGCCTTTTACAACCTCCAGCCCTCGGAACAGAGGATGTCAGTATGTGGCCTGAGCCCCTGGCACCCTGGCTTCCCACTCAGATCTTCTTGCAAACCTTACCATGAAGGTCAGGGCTGAGATTCAAGCACTGCTGATAGACTGGGATTGTGCTTAGCTTCAATGTTCAGATTTGTTCACCTTACCACTTCTTCCGTTGAAAAGTCTACCTCAAGTGGCACAGATGCAGCTGTGATACATATTATAAGTACCTCCAATGGTCTACATACATGTATTTTGCAACAACTGAGCAAACTCAACACTTTTTCTTTTAAGACATGTTTTGAGTTTTAATGGTAGTAAATCCACCCTGCTTGTTATTCACACTCCTACAGTGCAAAAGCTTGTCAACCCTTGCCAAGCTCTATGTTCATTTCTGGCCAACCTGGTGTTAAACTTACATGAGTTTTGACTACGTGTTCTGCTTCCTAGACTTTCATCTCTCCTACCATCTGTCTTTGTTTTAAAGTATCTTCTACACATAACCTATTGTTTTCTGTTGTGAAAAGACATTTGCATGCCTTCTCCATCAACCACTTGCAATCTAGACTTGTTTCATGGCAGTGAGAGATTCTCAGCCAATAAAAGTGGCCTCTATGTTTAGTTTGGGCCTCAGCCACTGAACATTGGTCACTCTGCTGCTTTTATATTTCACTCTCCAACAAGCCCAATTAATATGAAACCCAGCCCTCTCCTAAGTCTTCGTTGTTTTGAATGATATTTACTTCTGCTTAAAGTCCCACTTTGGATCCCTCAGACCAGTCGTCAGCTAATTTACTACTTCAGCAAAGCGTTGCACAACTGGGGTTGTGCTTACCTTAATTGTCTTGACTGCTTTGTGTGATGAGCTTTGTTTGCAATGACTCACTAAACTGCGAGGAGTTACTAAACTCTGGAGATGTTCTCAGTGTGTTCCTCCTGTCTGTATCACAAATTCCTTCTGAGAAACTCCCCAGTTCTTACAATGTCCCAAACTTGAATTGTTCCTCTTCCTCCATTGTTCATTTCTGTCCCCAAAGTTTTTTATGCTGTTTAATTCTTACGAGGAGATGACAATGATTTACACCCAGGACTAATCTTACTTATTCAAGCCATATCATTTCAGACTGTTCCCATAGAGCAGAAGTGAAAGAGATCTCCCCACCAGTGAATTGGACACTTGCTATTACACTGGTTACTTCACTTCTCACTTATTCAAGCCATATCATTTCAGACTGTTCTCATAGAGCAGATGTGAAAGAGTGAATTGGACACTTGCTAGAACACAAGTTACTTCACTTCTTCCACTTTCCTGTGTAGCCTATGAAGATAAACAAGGAACTTTAGGGTGGGGTTTGTCCAGTCCTGCATCAGAAAGAGCCTCATCCATTCCCTGGTGGTAATAACTAGATCCAACACTTCTACAGGGGGCTCTTGCCTAAGTCGGATGCAGACCTCATGTTTCCCATGCCAGCAATGAATGTGGCAATTCAATACCATCAACTTCGTCCTTCCCAGCACCATTGCCAGCAGGAACAGAGAACAGAGAACAATGGTGACCAAATCACAGTGGAGAACACCATGCCATGTTGCACCTTGTTAGTGTTTTGCAGAGTTTTCTCTAACACTCTGCCTCAGTTTCCCTGTGGTCACACTTCCCTCACCTTCCAGCACTGGTGTTGGTTTGTCTGCATAATGCCTCCCTTGCACGTGTTTCCTCTGAACTGGTCTCGTGTTGCATTTGAAGCTGTAAATCATTAGTTTAAGATGCTCAGACAATTTTTTATTCGTATTATAAAATGGGCTTCCAGGTTATAGATGAGCAAGTTAGGGAGCTTTTCCCTTCTTGTGTTCTTCTCAAATGCCAACCATCACTCCTCCAAGCTGAGGTTTCTTTTTCTTGATGCTTCTTGTAGCTCTATTCCGAGTGAAAGTCATAACCAGTTCAGCAGTTTATCTGATAGCTGTGGTTTCTTCTCCTTCCTGGAGATCCCAATTAAATAATTGTCTCTCTCCTGCATTTATCCACATCTATGACATGGTCTTCACAGTGATGATGAATTTTGCTTGCTCTTTGCTACTTTTAATCCAAGTTGCCGAAATATTGAATATTAGCTTCCTTTTTTTTTTTGGTTGGTCATTCTGAAAATCAAGCTGCTGTTACTGATGTTAGTGTGATGTCTGATGGCCTTTTCATCCTTTTTCTCCAACCAGCTGAAAAATATTCTTCTTCTGCTCATTTTCAAGCAACATTATTTCAGTAATACAATGATATCTTTTTCTCAATAATTCTACTGGCTCCTCTAAATCTTTTCTCCAAAATCTCTTCCTGTACCTTAGAGCATCAGATTTGAAGTTCATCTCGCAATCCCTTTATCACTTAGTTGTTGTAGTTTCTCTTTGTTCATCACTTTTCACATTATTTCTATTGTACAACTGAATTTTGCAATTTAATTCTACCACAGCATTTTACCAAAATTCATCTTTCAAGAGACCCAGGTCTTTCCTTTTCTCTTTTTGTGGAAGAGAGGTCTTCTCATCCACACACTTCCAATTTCCCATTTCTTCCAAAGATTGCACCTTGATAATCGATTTTGTAAACTTAGGACATCCTGAAAAAATCCTTCTTCAAGGAATTCCTTGGCATGTCCAGTTTCCCAATGAGCACTGTCACTCCCATTTCTCATAGACTGATGAGGCTTATTTTGAGGACACAAAGATTTGTGAAGCTGTATCATACAAGGAGGGTACCGAGTCTGGTCTCATATGTCTCCATCACTCTGGCTGAGACAGGCTGGGGCTGTTGCACTGAGCCCAGATCAGGAGTCTCCCATAGACAGGACGAGGTCCAGGAGATCAGGAGCAGTGATTAGAACCAGCAACTAGGTTCATATCTAGGCTGTTGTATGAAATGTTCCAAAATTATAAAAGGTACTACTATGACTCACGGTTTCGGAGCTGTTACATGAGCAATTATCTATTAACTTGTGCTGAGTAAGGACTTACAGTTGCAGGCGTTGTTATTACAAATGTTCCCATCTCCTTCATCCTCACCAGGCAGCAGAGAGCCCGTTGCTCTGCTGCTGTCACCCACACTGTCCCTACAGACTCCAGGGAAGGGTTGGCATCATTGCGCTTCTCTTTCACCCTCCCAACTCTCACACCCCAGAAACACTCCTTCAGCTCAGTTTAATGCTCAGTTTTCCACTCAAATCCTCCCCTCTTTTTCATTTGTCCTGGTCTGGTCCCAGAGGTGGTTGATTGTCATGTAATATTGCTGAGAGAGGAAGGAAGGTTTTATTGACAGCCCTCCATCAAGCCTAGCCAGCCTCCCAGCTGGAGAGGTCTTATTTAAAGGCTGTCAGTAACGCATGTGGGTTGCTGCTCTGTGGCCTGCCAGAATTCACTGGGGTTGCTTTGATCTTCCCAGCTCCTGTCCAAAAGCGGCCGAAGCTGCTCGTCTCCTCCTGACAGATCTTTGGTCAAACAGGGAGCTCCAGAGTGTGCTCAAGCAGGTAAGGAGAATGCTTCTGCTTCTTGGCCGACAAGAACAACCCAGGTCTTGACTCACTCACTGCAGTCAGTGAGTTTGCAAAGGCCGTGATTCAGCAGCGAGTCTGGGCAGTGGCTGGAGGAGCCCTGGGTGCTGGGAGGACCACGGTGCTCTCGGCACATGGGAACCCACCTCAGATCCAAGCGAGAGGCAGCAAATCACAACCACCACTGCTGGGACTGACTTTAGGGACCAAGTGGATGGTGTTGTGTTGTGTTGGGTGGCTTGTACCCTGAGGATGATACTAGTTTAGGTGGGCTCTTCCATGAAACAGCCACCCTGGGCCTGTTGCTGTTTTGTGTGCCCAGCACTGCTCTGTGCTGAGAACAGACCTGGATGTTTTGCACTAGCTTGGGAGACTCCCTTCGCTGGAGTCCGTCCTGCAGGATCAGCGTGTCCAAACAGATCCCTGGCAAGGTTCTTCCTCTCTTTCCCCCCATTTCCTTCTGTGTCCATAACCCTCCCCCTACACTCAGGGTGATCTTTTAAACCAAGAAGAGGAGTGTTTCGGATTTGTTGTGCTCCCTGCAACAGAAACTGCGGAAGCGCAGAGCCAGACGGGGCAGTGAGCCAGCTCCCAGCTCGCGGTGGCTGTCTTTGAACAAGTTGGGTTTTTCCAACCCAACAGCAGCAGCACCTGCAGAGAGTAAAAGACCAAATTAAAGAGAAGGAGTAGCACCCTGGGGGCAGGAAGGTAGAGAGCACCTAAGTATGGTTCTCATATTAACGGTTAGGGACTTTCTCCATAGGAGCTTTGCGCCGGGCTCTGCTCAGGAGCCTGTGCCAACTCATTTTGATGTGACTGAGTCACTCCTGTGCTCACACACATGTTCATTGCACAGGTATACATCAGATGAGAAGGATGGGAGTATGTAAGGATATATGCATCATGCATAAATCTTTGCCATTTTTCCAGGATGAGGAATAAGGTGAAATAACGCTCAGTGAACAATTAAGTAAAGGTTTCCTCCAGTAAAGCTGGAGGAGGCTGACTCTTGGAGGATAGAAAGCAATGCAAGGAAGATGAAGTCATAGAATCATACAATGGTTTGGATTGGGAGGGACCTTAAAGGTCACCCGGTTCCAACCTCCTGCCATGGGCAGGGAGACCTTCCACTAGACCAGGTTGCTCCAAGCCCATCCAACCTGTACCAGTCAGATACTTTGAAGAAGTTTCTTTGGGGAAAGGTTAGAAACAAGGAAGTCCATCAATAAGGGTGATGTGTTAAAGGCACACAGAGGGAGGACAGAGGCTGTCCTGAGGCTGTCTGAGAATGAAACACGTTCTTTAAGTGGAGGACAGCTGTCGAAGTGGGGCAGGAGGTTCTCTCTCACAGCAATAGATAGCTATCAGTTTTGAAATTGATACGTACTCACTGCACTTCATCTACTTCATATATATATACACTTCCTATTTATCTGCTTTTTCAGCAAGGATTTGATAAGAACATGATGGGATCTTTAGCTGGAACGGCCTTCAGGACCCTCTCATCCAGGTTTTAGGAGCCCTTCCTCGCACCTTCAGGCTGCAGGTGAGAACAGGCCGTGAGGAAGGGGTGGTTTGGGGTAAAACAATAACTGATTAATTGCATTTTGCCAAATCCTCTCAGGTGGGGCTTTCCACAGGCCTCTTTCCTTCCTGAATTTTGAGTAATGTTGTCCAGATAGTGTTAGTAACATGCAATTAATTCCAGCACATGCAATGACATTAGGGATTTTTTGAGCCCTCCACCTGTAAAGCTCATGTAAAAATCTGCAACTACATGCTGTCATCCCGAAAATCCCAATAGAGAAACCAGGTTAGGGAAATCTGGGTCAGAATGTGCACGGCACCATTACGGTTTTCCATTCAATGCGAAGGGAGGACTTGATCTGTAAAGCATTTTTTATCCATAATTCCCACTGAAGGGAAAAGCTTTAAGCACTTTTCAAATATCAGATGGCTCTATGAGGGGGATTGAGATCATCCAGAATGAATGATTTTCTCTCTTCCCCAACATGCTCTTTGCAACCAAACAAAATGTGAGAGAAAATGGTGCAAAAGACCATTTCTTTCCTTTGCCCAGGTACGGATTTCACTTCTTGCTCTATTGGGATGCTTCCACTGAGACTCAGAGAAGCACGGAAGTCTAGGGTGAAAAGCTATGGGCGGTACAGAAACTGGGTACAGGCTAAGAAATAAGATTGAAAGTTGGTTTTGAATGTAATGAAAAGATTTCTTGAATGCTTTAATTATCTGGGGTTTTGTTTTCCCTTTGTTTTTTTATTCCATTTCAGAATTTGGAATTGGTTCATGTCCAGGAAGACAACCCTTCCACAGTTACTTAGGATGTTAAAGGTGTAGAGTGTTACTGAGTTCAACTCAACTGTAAAGCAAACTAAACATATGGATTTCATGTGGATGATACTAATATTTTTAAGCATTTTCTTCTTTTTAGGGGGGGAGAAGGGACTTTTATTGAGGTTATACTTTCTTGACGTCAATAATTATGTTTTTGTTTTTGCAAAGAGTGTGTCTGTGTAACTATGTGCGTGTCGCTGTGTATGTGTGCATGCAGGCAACATACATGCGTACACGTGGCGAGTAGGATCTTCCTACAGGCTTAGTCCCCTGTCTCCCACTGAAAGTCAGTGTGAGTTGTGTAGTTTAACCCCCTTGGAGAGTTTTGTCCAATTCCACCCAACCCATGCACCAAATACTGCCACACTAAAGACTTGTCACAACTTGTTTTTACCCACAAGTATAAAAATTGCCAATTTTTGGTTGAATTCCCCCATTGCATATGGCTGTTACCAACAGATACACACGATACTCTTCTTTACAAAGGCTGGTTATTCCTAACATTTATGAACATGGGCTTCTTTTCTGCTTATGATTTTTTCTCCAATGAGCTCTTATAGTTATTAGCATTTTCTTACTTGTTACGTGAACTCTGTCTCAAGAAGCGAACTGGCGTCTGCAAAGTCTTTCCCTGGTCTCAGTAGCCCTTCTCTGAAGCTACAAGTGAGGGGACAATTACAACCTATCTGCAAAGCATGAATGTTACTGGGTCCCAAACCATTCTGAGCACCAGAACAACTCAGTCTCGTGATTGTACCTGGACAAAATGTGACATTTGAGATGCTGAACTGGAGACAGGCAAAGTGGTTTTCCCTTGGGATCACTGACTGCCACACAAGAATGACAAAAATGAAGGGGTATTGATATGCAAAGGAATGTAAGCACTTGTGTGAATTCAAATTTGGAAATATTTTAATTCTTGGGATCCTTAATTACGTGAATCATGCTGTGATGCTAAAGCTGTGATAGGCGATTGCTGAGCTTATCTTAGGGCAACCCACTTCTTTGTGTGATGAAAGAAGCTGATCTTCCTCTGTCCAGAAGAAAAATATCCTGTACCTGTACCCGGAGGGGATGGAGCTCAGATCCACAGGGAAAGGACCAGCTGAAGATGCATTTGCTGGCTGTCCCTCCCCTCCCAGCTATTGCTTCTTCAAACAGTGCAGGGGTACAGGACCCTGTTTTGCAAATATCAGGGTGCAGGAGGTGCTTGGGAAGGATGAATTGTGAGCTGGAAAGGGAGAAACAATCTCATTTTTTGCAAGTGTCAGACTCCTAAATTGGTGAGAAACAGCAATGGGGTGATTTGTGCCCACTAAAGAACCGTCCATGAAGTTCAGATTTGATCTGACACAGCTCTAGAGCTAAGAAACGTGGTGGCACTTGTTCCTCTCCCGTTTTAGACCACAGGGAACATGTGTCCACAGAGGGAGATCATTTTCCAGCTGGGTTTTTTTTTTCTCTTGGACTACAAAGAGTGGCTTAATCTTGTGCACTTCAATGAGAAGCAACTCTTTGCTTGCCTTCACCCACGTTCAGTCGAGAGCTTTCTGTGCCGCGCTCCCAGCCAAATGAGAGAGGAAAAAAAGCACCTTTGAAGTGGGAGCTAGAACCAGGAGAATCCGGTAGGACAGTTTCAGGAGCATTTAAACAGCGGCAAAGGAGCCCCAGCCTGTGGGCATGCCCTTGCCATACCTGCCAGCTCTTCCCAAGCTGGTTGCATATTCTCAGTTCAAAATGCTTTTGGCAGGACCCAACTCTATGGATATCCAAAACGGTGGCAGTATCCACAGGCAGGATTGTTACAGTTTTGGTGTAAAAGCATGTTGCATGCCATTTTGCATTCAGATTTGTTCCTGTAATTACATGTTCAGCAGAAGTCCTGGGAGCTAATGTTTTTCTCTGTAAAATTAATTGGGGAAACCTAACTGCAAAACGTAATGATGGAATATTGAGGAAATTCATTCTAATTGGCTGTTATTTAGGCTTCAGTTTAAAGCACTGTAGCTGCTTTCAGCGGTAATGCAGTTTGCTGAATCACTTTATAAGGTGCAAAGAGCCGTAGCTGGATGATCATCATTAAATTTACAAGGACTGGAGATTTCATTAGTATTAGACTCCAAGAGGCAGATACATCATTTTATGAATACAGCAAAGTTGTTTTTCCAAAGCTAATAAAATGATAAGAATAAAAATCTGTCTCCATCCTCAGAGATGTTCAAAACACAACTGGGCACAGCCCTGAGCAATCTCATCTGGCTTTGACATTATCCCTGCTTGGAGCTGGGCACACCAGAGAGGTTCCTTCCAATCTCGTTTGTTTTTTATGATGCTGTATGTTACTGCTTTCATACCTCAGAATATAGCTAACTCAAGAGAGCAGTGGGCTGTGAGAACTGGAGCTGCTCTGCCAGCCCAGGGCTATTTTGCAGCTATTACTTCCCAGGAAATTCCTGATGCTCAACTCTATTTTCCTCTCAGTCGCTCTTTTTAAAAGCTGGACTGCAGACTCCACTCGAGTCAGTGAAGTGACACTGATACCCAATTACGAGGAGAGAAAAGAAAATCAGACTTATTGGAGTAACTGGTGTTGGTCACAACCAGCATTTTTGGGAGCTCAGTGAGGTTCCCTCCTTCAGAACTGGATGTTGTTTTCACCTCCAACCCAGTTTTTATTCTTTCATTCTAGGGAGGTATTCCTAAAGGCATGTTTTTAACTGTGACATCCTCTTCAATGAGCTGGTTTCCTGTTTCTTGCTTCTTTAAGAACCAAGGTAGGGTGTACCTCCAATGCTAGGGCCAAGGGCAGGTCCTCAGCATGTAGCACATGCCCTGGGTCACAGTGCTGGAGAATGACTGAGGAGGGAAGGGCCGTAGCTCGCAGCACCTTTAGCTCTGTCGGCAGCAGAAATAAAAGCGGTTGGGGCCTGATCTGTGCGCAGGACATACAACCATGTAAATAAATACCATACTTGTTTGTCCTGGGCTTAGCAGAGCTTTTTGGTCTATTTTCTCATAAATGCTTTGTTTTGTTACGTGTATGTACAATCCAACCCACCCCAGCATTTCAGAAGCCTCATGGACGAGTAGAAGGCAGTAGGCAGTTTTATTCCTCTCTGACCACACACTAGTTTGAGACCAACTTAGCCTACCAGTCCATAGCTATACAGTGTATTCTGTAAGATATAGGTATGTGAGAATAATGTATCAGAGTTTTGTTTTGGCTGTACTGTATGTATTTGCTTCATTGGAAAAGCTGAAATCAATAAAAATTGCTGGAATTTCTTCAAGCTTCCCAATTTGACTGGTTTTATTTTGTTTGCCGTGCCAGCGTTAGGAAAGAACCAAGCATCTGTATGAAGGTTTGCAAAAGCCTGTTAACCTCCAGCAGTGATCAGACTGGGCTGCTCTGTCTTATGCCAGTCTGAGTAATGAAGCTTTAAATCCCGTTTCCTCCATGTATGTGAAGATGCTCTTACTATTTATGGCTTATTCTTCTGACTTCAGCTAGTTGTTCCTTTAACTCCTTTTTGGCATATTGGGATGGTTTATGCTGAACCTGGCAAAGGTTATGATGTCTTTCCTAGTTTTGCCTTCAGCTTTTTGAAAGACACCTTCTGATAACCTCCTTCTCCTGCTGCTTAACCAGGCCAGCTCCCTTCTGCCCTTCCTCCAGGGTTCCTTACTGGTGGGGTGTGCTGAGATTGTGTTTCAATATGATAAGCACGGTCCATATTGCCTATAAAGTTTAATTCTCCCTTTCTTTTTCCCTTAACAAGCACTCTCCTATAAGCCCCCCTTTTGGAAGATGAGTACTGGATATTTAGGCTTTTGCTGAACTAGGTGTTGATGTTATGGGGAAGCTCTAGAAATGTAAGGTTTGAGGCCAGACTTTTCATGCTAATCAGGACCACATTAAGGCTGCATCTGCTCTGAGGACTGCCCAGCCTGCTCCATGAAATTGCTGTCAACAGCATCTAAGAATTTGGTCTCTGCACCACATCCTGCAGTAACATAAGCCCAGCCTACACGGGGATAGCAGGATGTGCAGGAAGCACTTTGTACTTCCAGTACTGGGGAGCACTGCAGTGTATAAATGCTGGCTTTTACAAAAGAAACAAGGAAGCAGCATCCTCTTGATCTCCTTCAGAAGAAAGCTCTTCAAAGCAGAAACCTGGCAAAGTGGAAGGTGATTTCAGCTACGAGGTGTGTTTAGTTCATTTACTCAAGGCTATGCTGAGGAATAATTCTTACCACTGACAAGCATCTTATGAAAAGAGGATTCGCAGCCTATCGGACAGGCTTGGCACAGCCTGTGCATCCATGCATGGGACAAGCCACAGGCTCACCCCACGCTGCTCAGAGCTCCTTTCCAGGAGCACCCCCTGCTGCCCTGCTTTGCAAGGTGGGCAAGCACTAAAGGATGAAGCACAAAGGCAAAGCACCCAGACCCCAATGTCTTAGCCAGGTTTGTAGTGGCAGTTCAAAGCCAAAACTGCACTGGCAACTGTGAGCATTCCTTACTTAAGTAAGTTGCTTCTAAGCCACAGTGCAGCAGGCACATCTGCAAGTGGTTTTGAATGTAGCACCTAAGTATTTGTCTTACAGAAGTCCATTAAGGAGCAGTGTATCCAGAACTCCTTGGGAGGGTTAAATACTGATGTCACATACATAGTAGTGACGTCTATTCCACAGCTTCTTCAGGCACAAATCACATCTAAGACAGGTCCTATAAATTACAGGCTAAAAGAGCAAGTTTAGCATAGATGTGGAGTGTCTAAAACTAAGGCAGGTGACTCCTACCTCCATATTCTTTAGCGGGCTCCCTGGACACTGAAGAAGGGCAGGATATGTCAGCATAGCTCTCAGCATGTCTCCAATTTGGAACTCAAGAGTTGCTCAGCAGTGGAGCTGATACAGGACTATGTGCTTGGATCTCTCTCTATCCATTTGCAGCATGTAAAATGAATACCAAGAAACAAGTATGTCTTTTTATTTTGGGATCTGTATCCTCTGTATGAAGACATAAGAAAAGCCCATTTTTGGACAGGACAATCTGTAGACACACACAAAGACCACAGGGCAGTTTGCAAGAAAAAGACGACCGAGGTGGCTCCTCGTGGCGCAGATGTGATGAGAAATGCAGCTCCAGAGGCTGGTTCAGAGACTTGAGGACTTCTGTGGGGCAGACAGTCATGGATGCACTGATTTAGCACGAATGCACTGGTACTGCAGCAGGATTTGAAGGAAGAAAATGGGTGCTGCAGGGTGCAGAGTACCCACAGAGCTCTTCTCCAAAGTAGAGTGAGGATAAAGTCTTTGGAAACCTTACAGGTCCTGCAGCTCATGGGATCTCAAGTAATGCATGGGAGCCCAGCAGACCCCATTGCCCATTTTCAGGCCCCGAAATATCCGCCATCCCCAAGCCATATCCCAGAGGATCATCACTTCCCAGCCAAGAGCAGTTCCTGACTCCACAGCACAGACACCACATTACACTGTGCAGGGCATCCCTAGGGAACACACCGCAACCCAACCCACACACCGCAACAGCACCAACGACCCCACAGTACCAACATCTCCTGCTGGGACATCCCTCACAAAGCTCCTCTATCTCGGTTTCCCACATGCTGGGTGAGATCAGCCCAAGCAGAGGCATTGCTGTGGCATCCCGGCCCCACGGCATGCTGCTGAAGGACACGTGGCAGCCCATAATAGAAAGCCCTGCCCCATGGAAGCAAGGCATATGCAGAAGAGGTTCAGCATATGCATGGCACCCACAGCCCAAAGCCCCCACAGCACTCGTGCACCCACACCCCAGGGCATCTCCACCGCAGGAGCCGGGGGCCTGGGTCAGGAGCAAGCACAGGGAGTGACTCATTCCCTACTCACCTTCCCTGTAACGTGCATGACTTTGTGCTCCTCTGCCTATAACCCTCATTTGTATCTTTCCCACAGTTATGTGTCCCTGCAGATTTGATCTTGCCAAGCACGGAAGTTGTTGCCTATCCAAGGTTCTACTTGGCTCCTTCCTCGGTGCTTTCTAAGCTTGCCTTTCTCTTGGGAAAGCCTTTTGATGGACTCCTATGAGGCATCCCAACCACAGGGCCATGTCCACTTCATCTAACAAAAGGATGTCTCTCCTTTGCACTGCTGGGATGCAGGAAAACATTGAAGCTCCACCTGAGCCTTTATAGCATATTCTTCTCCATCAGAGTGGTTGGAGTGGTGACATCCAGAGCAACATTTCCTGGGTTAAGGAAACTGTGTGCAGTTTGTCAGGATGTGGGATACTCACACTGAGCATCCTCCATCTCACTAAGCCCCAGCAATGCTTCTCCAGCTCTGTCTCCCATTACAGCCCTCTGCAACTTGATAATCTCATGCAGGAAAGGCTTTGACAAGAGGGTAATTACCTTCCTACCTCCACCCTCCTGTGCACTCATTCTGTGCTGAGAGATGACCAGCTTTGAGCACTTCTCGGCACTGTCGTACCCACTCACAGAGCCTGCAGGAGACCCTCCGAAGCCTGGTTTCTCCCTTGACCTTCTGCATCTCTGCAGATGAGAGCAAAGCAGTTGCAATCCCCCCGGCTTCTCAGCAGTGAATGCCCCCTCACTGCTCAGCATGCCCAGCATCCCAGGGCAGTACAATGGGAAAGGCAGCAGGGAGACATTTCCAGAAGTGATAAAGGTCTTGGAAGTTCCTGGCACTGCAAAACCCAAATAGTTTCCCAGAGAACCAGAGTTCCTCCCTCCTTTCCCTGGCACTTCTCTCCACAAAAAGCCTTATAATTGCACTGCAGGATCTTACCTAACAGATTTGAGCTCGGGCAATAACTGTAACTGCTTTTGGGTCCCGAGGCCAAGTTTCAGTCTGAGAGATGACCCAGTCTGGGTGCTGTACAGTGAAGTATAGCAGAGATTTGCTTTGTGCATCTTGTTGCTTTCTTCCTTATGTTTTCTATTCTTTCCCCAGGAAGCTTCTTTATCTCACAGTACAGGTAACTCCTGCTTCACTCAACAAGGATGTCTCCTGGCAGAACAGGAATATCAGTCTCATTGTCAGCAGTGCTGAAAGAAATGCTCAAAAATCATAAAGGGAAAAATGGGAGATGATCTGAGTATCTTTGAGTTCCACCCTGAGCTCTCTGTAGCATGTTTTACACATAATGAAAACTGATGTTGTATCCTGTCAGGGGAGGAGAGACAGCCAGGAGCGGGGAAGGTGCTGGTTTAGCATCAGAGCAGGGCCATTGGCAGGATCACAGTGAGACTCTGGATTTCTCAGGCAGCAGAACATCTCTTAAATGGCTTCTGTTGCTTTTGTCTGTGCAGTGAGAACCTGGCTGTGCCTATCCCAATTTATTGATACGATTTATTCAAGGGTAACCCAGAAGTGACATAGAAATGATTTCCTATGGGATGAGGAGAAGCAGGGAGTTAAAGAGCCAGGAGAAAGGGGAGAAGAGGGAGATGGCTCAGGCGAGTGTTGATGCTGTTCAAAGCCTTGTCTGCCTGGTACATGGAGCAGAGCCTGTGCCCATTGGCACTGCCCCTGGAGCCTCCTGGGTGAAGCAGCAGCATCACTGCAGGGCTCAGCCACCGTGGGAAAGTCAGTGGAGCCACGGCACATCCTGGCTCAGGTGAGTCAGAGCCGCACCTTGCTCTGAGCAGGAGGCAGCAGAGCCCCGAGAGGCACCCAAGAAAAGGCAGAGCACAAGAGGGTGCTTTGTGCCCATGGGGGGCCCTGGGAACCCATCCCCACTCCCGGGCACTGCAGCCATCATCTTCATCCCAGTAAAAACAGGGGTGAGGCCGTGTGCTGGAGCGTGGCAGCCAGTGGGATAAGGAGAATAGATGGAGGAGATTTTCCTAAGCATAGCAGGGAAAGACTGACAGTGACTGGCAGGTCTCCAGCAGGCAAGAAGGGAAGGGGATGAGCAGTCACCATTACTCATGGGCAGGTAGCTAACTGCTCAGCTTTGCCCTGGGAAGGGTCAAAGAGAGCCCAGTGGGGAAAAAGCCGAGACCACAGCATGTGGAAATATCTTCTCGATGACTCCTCCAAGCTCTGTCCTCGCCACAGCCCTCCTGCCATGGACCACATCCCTGAGGGGGAACTGCCGGCATGAACACACTCTGCAACCCCCAGAAACCAAGGCTGGGGCTTTGGTCCACACTTATCCTGGTGTCTGGCAGAGAAATGGAACCTTTTCATCTCCATTCTGAGTTGGAGGGACAGGAGTAAGTGGGGGAGGGACACATGCGATGCCATGCAGCCCTATGGCTGTCTAAGGACAGCGATGTGAGTGTGTTCCGGCAGCAGCAAAGCTGAGGGGTATTCCATAAGCTGTCCAAAGGGGAATGCAGCCTTCCTGGGAGTGGTTCAAGGGCAGCATCTCCATGCCCTCCGGTGCAAACCCAGACTGAGCACCAGCGTGGCACAACCTGAGGCCGAACCCTGAGGAGGAGCCAGGCCAAAATAGTTGGTGCCTCCAGGTTTCATTTAGCAAGATGCTACAGGGGCAATGTGAGAGCACTGTGGATCTTTCTGTCCTTGCTTATGGATGTGCCACTGGACTGCTCCTCCTGCTCAGAATGAGCGGGAACATGAGGATCCCCTGCCCAGACTGTTGTCACCACCCTGGCACCCTCCATTGGGACCACAGAGAGCAGAGGAGCTTGGTGCAAGCAGAGGCACCAGTGCTGGCACCATGACAGTCTCTCTCTAGGGCTCCAGCCTGGGTGGGATGTGTATCTCCTCATCTCCTCCTTCAACATCTTAGGCCCACCTAGGAGTGAGTTTATCTCCTTTACAGGTGCATATTTTGGCCCTTTGGCATCTGTTCTGCTGTTGTTTGAGAGGGTCTCAGGCCATTAACTTGTGATTCCTGCTTCAGCACTGAGCTGGCTTCACAACACCCTGCAGGAGCAGATCGAGAGTCCTGGGGAGCTTACTGTGCTTCTTCCTTCACAGAAATCCTGGCACAGAAGTCCTACATCACCTTAGGTGCTCTGAGATACCCCCAGGTACCTCCTGGCTGCTGGAAGGGCTCATGATGCACATCACTGATCAGGAATCTGCCTCCAGCATAAAGCTCGTGTCCCTGGGAAACAGCCCAAAAGCTGAGCTTTCGTGTCTGAACCCAGATTCTTGCTTTCAGCATCATGCCAAGCAACCAGGCTGTTGGCTTCAGACAGACCTTGGCACTCACTGAAACCAAACTACACATTTAGGGCCTTAAATTTCACTCACCAGGAGAGGGCTGCCCAAAGCCAGCGGTGATTTTGCATCGTTCTCTGCTCCAAGGTGCAAACCTGGAATGTTTTAGTGGGACCCAAGGATTTTCAGAATGGGTGAGTGAACTCAGAGCATTACATGCTTCTAAAGTCATCTTGGGGTTCTCTAAGCTTAATTTGCTCAGCAGTGATAGGGGTGGTGCAACAAGGGGTACCCTGTGCCAGGCTGCTGGCATTGCGGAAGGTAAGGACCTACCATGGCCTCCCCTCTAGCTATGGGCAGCTAACATTTGCCCACAACTACCTCATCTGCACAGTTCTGTAGGGCTTGCAGGGCAGCTTGCTTGCATTTATCTTACTTTTAAGCTGCCAAACACCAGCTCCACATAACCTGAGCCAACCAACCACATTTATAAAGCTTCCCTTCCCACCCTGGCCTTCATTGCTCATTCCCTGCTAGCAGAAATCTCATAGATTCAATCCACCCTCCTCTGGGCAGGTAAAAATTAGACACTGAAGTCTAAGGTAGTTGCTCTGGGTTCCCTTCAAAGCTAGTGGAGAGAAATAGTGTGTCCAGAGTGTGGTTCATCCCATGGTCAGAAGGGGGGTGCAAATTAGTGATTTTCTATTTCCACTGCTGATTCAGGAAGTCCAGAATGAGGTAAGTAAGTGATGCTCAGACATTGGTGGGTGGCCTGAACCTCACCTCTTCTCTTTTGTGAATGCACATACACAGAAACACCCGCTCTAATGCTATATTGCAAAGGGACAATCTTCTTTCTAGGATGTCAGACTAGCTCTACCCCTGCAGGATGGGAATAGCAAACAGCACATTTCTTGTGTCTTTTTGCCATGATCATGAAACTGGTTTCAGACCAGCAAAGAGGGTGAAAACAGGCAGAAGCTTTGCAATGCTTCTGCAAACCCATGCTGCAACCCACCATTAGAGGGCTGCCAATTATGACCATCACCTCTTCTCTGAAAAACCCACCTCCTGGAGTCATGAAGCCACCCAGGACATTCACTTTCCTTGTTTTCCAAGCAAAAGTCTGAAGATAAAAGCTTGACATCCTCAGCACCACCCATGTGCTGGAGGGTAAGGTGCCTTTAATGGTTAGGATTAAGAGGACTTCACTGTAAACAGCTGGGCTCTCTGACTCATGTTCATAGCTTGGTTCATCTTGCTCACCCTTGGAAGGAAACCCTTCTAACTGGATTTCCTTTGCAGTTTGTGCCTGCTTTCACTGTGTATGGTTGGACATAAAGTAATGCAGAGAAAGGCTGCATGGCAAAGGAATGCTTCATCTGACTGTCCAGCCTTGCCCTTTGTAGTGGTGCTCTGACCTCCCAAGCGAGGGTTGGAAATGGGGCCAGTAGCCTGCAAAGGCAATGAAAATGAGACGTCTTACTCCCCAAACAGGGATATCATGAATCCACCACTTGTGTCCGGCAACACAAGGAAACATCTCACAGAGCTGTACAAAGGTGAGCGCTGGTGGCTCAGCAAGGGGAGATGCTACCGGGTGAAACCTGGAGGTAGGAAGTGAGAGCCCGGTGAAAGCAGTTGGGTATTTCGTTTACATTTGTGCCATGGGAGATCTTCTCTCACGTGTGTGTGTGTGTGCAGGCACGTGCACGTGCCTGAGGGATGAGGCTCATTGCTCAGCCTGGCCTTTTCCCACAGACTTAAGAGCTTGTGGTACTGTTGGAGCACATTCAGGTCAAGCTGGAGACAAGCTGGAGGTCTGCAGTGTCATCAGGGCAACCCGCATGGAGTCTTTACAAAAGAGATGGGTATTTCTGCTCATGGTCCTGAGCTCAGTTTTGCCTGTGAAGCCAGTGCAATGGAGCCACAGGGCTAAAAGAACTCAAGCACCCAATTATGAAGGCACATTTCTTTGCAGCAGGCCACATCACTGCACACACCAGCTTAGGAAATGCCTCTGGCCAGATCCCCAAATTGCCAGATGCACAAGTAGTGACCAGCTACGTTGGCAGAGCTGTTATATGTACTGTCCTCCACAGGACACGGCAGCTGTCTGGCCAGCATGGCCTTTGCAGACACAAAAATAATGCTTCTAATATGACTCCTCTTTGAATGTAACCAGACACACATGAGCTGCTTTGTGCAGACAGATGCTAATTCACCTCATTCATAACCTTCTGGGCTGTTTCAGTTTATACCTCTATAAAGATTTCAGGTTCTCAGATGCTGAACTTGACCCCTCATACACCCAAATCACGTATTAAAAACCCCATTGGCCTCATTCTTCCCTTTTGCATCCAAGTGGAAACTAGTAGGAAGAAAACTGAAATGAATAATCCAAATTCCAGATTATCAAATAGGGTAAGGCTAAATCTTGGAGTCACTGCCAATTACCTGTGGAGGGATGCTAAACCATCCCACTCTGCTTGGCTGCTGTTAAGGAGCTTTAGTCTAAAGAGGTGCTGAGCTTTGGCAAAGAGCTCCACTGAATAAGGACGGAACTGGGCGTGTGGACAGTTCAGCTCAGCTCTTAGTGCTGTTAAGCATCTGGGGCTGAGCCTGGACTTCATTGCTCTGTCACAAAAAGGCAAAGATTGCAGATAATGAGCTAATAACACTTCACTTTCCCAGCCTGCTTTGCACCTTCAAAGCGCTCCTCAAGAACAAACTAATTAACTGTCCAGAGCAGAAGCTCATGACTAAGAGCTGAAAAACCACGTGAATCAACCCGCTTGCAACAGCTCTGTGCAGCTTTGAGTGAAAACTTTTGGAGGAAGGTCTGTTCACTGCCCCAACTGGTCACACCAATCCCCGGCCACATTCCAGGGCTGTGAGCCGAGTGGATGGACCCAGCCCAGGAGAAGCCCCAGTGGCTTCAAAAAAGCA
>NW_009912477.1:0-4912 GCF_000696875.1 Nestor notabilis | reverse complement strand
GAAGTCCCCAAAACCAACCGTGTGGCTTCCTCCTTTTAATTTGCATGGACACTTGAAAGTGCTGAGCTAACAGTCCCTTGGCAAAGCTCTGTGAAACAAGAGCTCATCCCACTCCACGCTGGAAGACTTTATTTGCAAACAGCCTTTTTCCCAAGAGCATTAATCCAAAAAGAATCAGGGTCTGTTAGCACAGAATTAGCTTTCCTTAACGTAACCCTGGGTGCTATGAACCTGGCCTTGCAGCTATGTCTCCAGTTCACAGAGCTGTGTTGAAGTCCCAGCTCACTTATTCCTTGCTTTGGGCAAATTATTTGCTTCCACAAGAATGTGACTTCTCTTGCAGGTCCTTGGCTTTTGGGGAACACGGGTCACATTTACCTGATGAAAATAGAGATGAGAACATCATGGTTTCTTCTATGGGTAGGTGAATTCGGAGACCCAGCCCTGTGAAAGAATTTAGGCATTTCAAGCCAAGAATTTTGCCATGGAAACTCCTGCCTAGCTACGTCTATTTCCACCAGGAAACATCCCTGCTCTGCCTCTGAGGCAGAACCTTTACACGACAGACCAAATTAAACCCAGTTTTCCCACATCCTCTGCAGATTTCAGCCCACAGGTTGTGAGGGACTGCTGGGGAGGAAATCCAACTGTGGGGCTTGCTAAAGGGTGAGCGCCTCCTCAAATCCCAGGACACACTTCAGGGATGCCAGCCCCATCCCACAACACCTCAGTCCCAGGGATGCTGGGATTTCAACATACAACCTCCCCACGGTAGCGTAGGCATCCATCGCACCCGATGTGCCGAGGGCCTTGCACTGAAGCACTCGCTGCCCCTCTGCTTTGTCCAAGGTGTTGGAAAATCCAGCTCAAATGTGCAACTTCCACAAAAGGATTGAAGTGCCTCAGGGAGACCTCTCTGTAGCTGCAGCCTCGCATCTGTGAGGCAGGACTTAGGGGCCGAATGCTTCTCCATAGAGCTCAGGGCTGGGTTTACCGAAATATCTGTCTCAGGACACTGAGGTCTGGGAAAAAATCCATGGATGAGTTTTGTGCCTGTAAGAGCCAAGGTCTTCATGAAACACCCAGGATTGGTGTTTATGCTGTGCCCCACGGAGCCACCCACAGCTGGGACATGGAGCAGACTAATTGCTGCCCTTTGGTTCCTCACCTGGTTTGTGGGCAGAAGCTTTGGGGACATTTGCATCATTTTTCTTTCTTTCCCCAAGATGAAGTTCTTCCTTTTGGGCTGGTTATTGGTTTGTGTGCACTAGGTTTGTCCTGCCC
This sequence comes from Nestor notabilis, assembly GCF_000696875.1. Lineage (NCBI taxonomy): Eukaryota > Metazoa > Chordata > Aves > Psittaciformes > Psittacidae > Nestor > Nestor notabilis. Next base: position 3,628 of record NW_009912477.1, on the reverse strand, counting down.
TTAGCCCAAGGGCCTACAAGCTACAACTGGGATTTCCCTGCAGCCACCAAGAAATGCCAGTAACTTCCAGAATCCTTTAGCTACTCTTCATTCGCAATGATGATGTTTGGATGGCTGGAGTTAATCACAGGGCTTAGGAACTTACAGGACTAATTGCCCCATTGAGCAAATAATCAGGAGTTGGTTCCCATCCTGCCTCTGTGAGCTCCTTCCAGCCAGGACCCCGTCCTCCTGGCTTTGCCCTGCCAGGTCACGCAACACTGAATCACCCTTTGGAGATATTGATCTCTGCCCACTTCGATGAGAAAGCTGGAACTGAAACCAGGAGATCTGCTGAGCATCACTGTGAGCTGGGATAGATCTGGACCTACAGCACCTAGTTTACATCATGCAGCTGGAGGAGCAGCAAGTTGAGCCCTGGCTGGAGCTAATGGTCTCCAGGGATCCTACTGAGAGATCTGGAGCTCTGCAATGCTGACATCTCCTCCACGCTGTGCCTGCTCCACCATAGAGCCCTTGGTGCAGTCAACCCAACGTGGCATCCATGGAGAATGTGCTGTGGGCACCGAGGAGGGTGATGGGCAGATCCATGAGATGCTCAGCCCAAGGAAAGAGACCTGTCCTCCTGGAAGGGCCCTTGGACACCTCTTCCAGCACCCAGAAATACTTCTTAGTCTTTGTCCAGGATGATTCTGCTTGCAATTATATCAAAGTGTTTGAAACACTGTCCTGAACAGAAGCTCTGAGGTGGAAAACCTCCCAAAGCCAAATGTTCCCTTCCCAGAATATGTTGGTCAAAAAAAATCAGCAGAATTTGAGAATTACAGAACTGACTTGACTTTCGTGTTGTGTCAATCTCATTTTAAGGTGTGGCATGGCACACAGCTAACACTGACACTGCATCACCTGAGAAGTTAGAATAATTGCTCTATTTTTACAGCTAATCAGCAGCATCTGGTCCACAGGGAAAGATCAAAGTTCCCCTGGATCAAAGTGTTCCGTCTTTGTCAGGATATCAAAGTCAGATTTATTGCTCTGTGACTGTGTTTGTTTACAGGTGCAGATAAAAGGGATGAGCTGCTCACAACACTTCCGAAACCAGGAGAGTGCTGTCAGTGGGGTGATCTCAATATTGCACCGTGCCACAATCTAAGGCATCGGTTGTAGCACTGGCATTATAAATCAGCGTCATATAAAGACAACACTGAAGGCTGCAGCTCAGCTGGGGTTGAAAACCAGAGCTCAAAGCCATCTCCTATCAGACCAAGGAGAGATAGGAACTTCAATCTTCCACCTCGCCAGCAAGTGCTGTAACCTCCGAGCTGTCAGATAAGGGATGTGTTGCCTTCCTCTGCTGCTCTTCCCTCCTCCTCTGTGTTCTTTGTTTAAGACTCAGCCTCAGAGGCAAGCTGAGTAAAAAACCTATGTGCTTTATGCAGGTGCTGAGCTGCTCAGCAGCATCAGGCTTCATCAGCATGAACCCAGGCAGCTGCACCATGCGGGCTGGTAGCAATGATTAGGAAGTTGTGGTGGCATCTTGGGATTAGGAAGTGGAGGTGGCATCTCAGGCACGGATCAGGCACTCCTGGGTCTGGCAGAGCACTTGAATCATCTGCAGCAGACCAGCTTCTTGCATATTTATTTCATGCAAGAAGACAAACAAAGAGAATTGCTATGTAATGAGGATCTTCCCAGGCATAGGTCATGCCAGGTCTGAAGGCAAAGCCTCCAAGTTCACACTTCATCTGTCCATCTCTTTCTGAAGATACCTGGCCTCAAAACTGCAAACATGGAGCTCTGAGACCCACCTTCTAGGGCTTTCCCCAGAGGTGATACCATGCAGCTCTGGTGCTCAGCATCACCTTTACCAGTCATGTACCTTATGGACCCAGTGCTGGGCAAAGGACTGATCCCACCTCCTGTTAGGTCTCAGCATCCCAGTGCTCCTGCCACTTCACCAAAGAGCACAGTTTACACCAGGGACTTCAGCAGAAACCTGGGCATGAGGGCACATGCAAAAGCAGTGATTCAGACATCACCAGGAAGCTTATTTTCCTTCCACTAAGTGCCAATAAAATGCTGCTTCCAGACAACTAAAAGGTAAAGCTTCTTCCTTTCCATCCCAGATCATTGCTGCCTGCTTTGTCAGCAGGACTTGTCTCAAGGACATGGGTCATTGCATGGATGCTAAGCCGTGCTTGTGATGCATTAAAGACTTCATTGATGATTTAACACATCTGTGGAATCAGCACAAACTGTGGGTGACTTTAACCAATTAAAGGTGATTAATGGATACCTATGAATTAGCTGCTATAGGCAGTGATTTACAGGGTTAAGATATTAAATGAAACCTGAAGTTTTATAAGGCATTTAAAAATAATCATAAAAAACCCTTGCTAACGCCAGATGCTTGCAGGAACAAATGGACCTGCCCTGCAGGGAGGTGCTGAGGAGGCCCGTCACGCAGCAACACGATGGCTTGGGACTCAGAAGATGAGAGCTCCAGGTCTGGAAGGTGTTTCCAAATGGAACATTTACATCCTGTTTCTCTCTTTCAAAATGCAGCCTGTTGTTAGACGCAACCTGCAGACCACCAGAGGTTGTACTGCTTCATCTTCTGCAGGTTTTTCATAAAATCATAGAATGGTTTGGGTTGGAAGGGGCCTTAAAGACCATTTCGTCTCTGCAGAGGAGCCAAAAGGACCCTCGCATCCTGCACTGCACAGACTGTGTGGGACTCAACCTGATCCCTGTGTGGTGCTTTGGCTGAGACACCAGAACTGCCCTTGAGTGGACACTGTTTTCATGTTCGGTGCTCCAGAAGGACCTCTCCTCAAAGGACCACAGAATGGAGGATGTTGGCATGCAACAGCAAAAGGTGCTGCTCCTCTGCAACATGCTATAGGATGCTACACCTTATAGCTCCTGGGAGGAAGATGCCCTGCTAGCAAGGGACAGAGCTCTCTACCCTTCATACCATGCTCCAAAAGGTGCTGGTGCTTTGATCTGGCATCCATGGAGACGTTGAAGACCATGCTGCAGTGCTGCAGGACAGTAGTGCACTGCAGATCTCCACACCAACCTGGCACTGTGAGGTTGTTAGCATCCCGCACGACCCCCCAAGAGCTGCTGCCAGGGGTCCCTCACTCTGCAGTGCACAGCAGCATGGCCAGCCCCTGGCCCCCACTGATAAGTCTTAACTCATTCACTTGAGTACCCTTTTGGTACTTACAAGGGGACTATGAGAAAGATGAGGAGAGCAGGGTCTGTTGCAATAGGATGCGGGGTGGTGGCAGATTGGACATAAGGAAGAAATTTTTTACAATGAAGATAGTAAAACACTGGAACAGGTTGCCCAGAGAGGTGATAGATGCCGCATCCTTGCAAACATTCAAGATCGGGTTGGACCGGGCTCTGAGCAACCTGTTCTAGTTGAAGATGTCCCTTCTCGTTGCAGGGGGGGTGGATTAGATGAGCTCTAAAGGTCCCTTCCAACCCAAAAACTATTCCGTGATGCTATTACTCGCAAAGGGTTCCTGTGCCGTGCCCGAGCGGAGGCCGGTGGCGGGGCTGGGCGCTGACTCAGCACTGCTGGCACGGCTGTGCCACCGCGCGGGGAGGGCAGGTT
>NW_009912476.1:362-8335 GCF_000696875.1 Nestor notabilis | reverse complement strand
GGCTGAGGAGGAGAGAGCATAAAGATAAGAGACTGGCTATTCTGGGACTGGTTGTGAGAAAGTGAGCAGTGTTAACAAACAAACTATAAGGCAGGAACTAAACATGATAGGCTACAAATAGAATGGTATAAAAGGTTAGAGCAGTAGGCAATAAAGCGATTCACTGCCAAGGACAGTGTCCTTGACAGATAAGGGAAGTAAGCTGGAGTGCAACAATTTGTGAGAAAAGAGGATCTAGCTGACCACAAAGATCTCGGGTATGTAGCAACAAGGGCGGAGATAACATTTAGCTGTAAACCAATGATGAGCTTGGCTTTTGCAATATGTATGAGGCTTATTATTGTACCTATATAACGACAGCCTTCTGCTAAAATAGACTGAGACTTGTTGTTATCAATGGATAAGACGTGTTGACAGAGATGGCTCGAGATATGGACAGTTTACGTCGCGCTATTCTGCAAAATCGAGCAGCCGTTGAATTTCTCTTGCTAGCACAAGGATGTGGCTGTGGGGACGTGGATGGGATGTGTTGTTTTGGCCTTGCCTCTCGCAGTCGGTCTGTTCGGAGCCGGTTGGAATGACTACGTGATCACACAGGGAGGATTGCCGAGGCCGACAGTCCTTTTGATGGGTGGCTCAAATCCCTATTCGGAGGACTGTCTCCTTGGCTCTTATCATTAGTTAAAGAAGCTTTACAGTGGGTCGGCATGTTAGTAATAACAATGATCATAATAAGAATAGCATATCAATATATTATAAAAAATGTTGAAAGGTTGAACCACAAAATATTAGTGGTTCAAAAGAAAAAAGGGGGAATTGTTGGAGAATGGATGAGGGAACAGGGTCACAATGGAAAGATACAGGGAAAGTTACAGACAAACAACTTTGCGGAAGTGCCAAGCGGAGAACAGGACGAAACCTTGGACTAAGCAAACCGGAAGTAGGAGGAATATATTAATATAACCTTTAGAATCTAACCAGTGATCAGAGCTAAGCACTTAGAACTAACCAATGCATAACAGACAAGTGGTATTAGCTTTGGAAGCTTTTGTATAAATATCTGTGTAACCCACATTAAAGTCAAAGCTTGCTTTATCACTCATATTGAGTCAGCTGCTTGTTTCCCTCGCTCGTCGCATGTGGGAAGCAAATTTCCAGGCTCACGTCTTAGAAACAAACAGATGTGAAAGTAAGAAGCACATGACATCACTTGTAAGGTTGTTTTTTCATTTATGGACTTTTTCAACAAATGACTTTCTTCCTCTGAACAGATGTGTTAGCTACCACAATAGATGACTGCACAAAAAAAACCCCCAACTTTTAATTAATTCTTACTTGGTCCTCTCCAGAATCTTTGTGTGCATCATCAATAGAAAACCTGCTCTGGAGAAGCACATCGTATTTATCAGTACCACAAACTGTAGACTGAAAATCCGAAATTACACATGTGAACTGCCTATTGTCCAGGACTCTTCTGAAAAAAAAAAAAAAAAACAACCAAAAAACAAAAAACCAAAAACCCCCAAACTTTGTCAATAGACAAATGTCTGTTTTGTTGAGACAGAAATTAGATTATTAATATGCAATAACAACACTATGTGTCCTTCAAATTCCTAAAAATTGTCAATCAGAAAAAAGAAGAACAATTTTTCACATGAAATGTTTTGGCCTGATTTTTATATTGTTATGAACAAGGAATTGTGAAAATGTATTCTATTTGAAACAAACAAACAGAAAATAATGCAAATTGTAAAATCAGAACTGTGTTACGTGCCATGTCCCTTTCTATTCTGTGCTTTTTATTATTATGAATTTTGTATGTGGCTTCTTTATTTCTCATAGGCATTCTTTGAAATTTCTCTTGAATACAAGGATATGTCAAGCTATTGCTGATTGAAAGACAAATGTCTGCATTCAAATTAGATCACAAGTATCTACTATTACTTCTAATCTCTCAGTATATACCTCCTCTGTGAAAAGTTTCAAGACAAGTCTCACTATGAAATGTCCAGTGAGTTAAATTCATATCCCTTATTTCCCTAACACGAAAATGGAAAACTACCTAATACAGAGATAGAAAAATAACTAGAAACTACATGCAAGCCACAAAACCATTACTAACAAAAGCATCTTTAATAGCTTCACTGTTTCACACTGGCAGTATATTTCAAATCAACACATGAAACACTCATAGTCATAGAATCATAGAATAGTTAGGGTTGGAAAGAATCTTAAGATCATTTAGTTCCAACCCCACCACCACCAGAGTCATTTGTTTCTTTAGTAGTAGGTCTTCTTTAGAACTCACCTAACTTTTTGTTTTTGTGGTATGCCTCTTGGGACAAAAGCAACTTGATGTAAACCTAGAATAACACTTGTACAATTCCATGCAGGCATATGAAACACTAAAAGCCAATAAAGTATAAACCTTCCATGATAGCACACCAGTTTGAAATGCCCCAAGAATCCACTCAGCTTCTGTATCTTGAGTCAGACAGCATTTATTCTGCTTCAGCTTCAGCTGTTTCAGGTGCCTACCACTTGTCTCTTAATAGTCCAAGAAGCATTCACAATGCGGTTTTAATCAGAAAAAGTCATGTCTTCTTTATCTACAGTTGCCTACGACTTCAAGGATTTTACTCCTTACCTACAACAGATGAAATATTGATCATGATGAAGGCAGTAGTAGAGCTCATGTTGATTTGATTATGGCAAAGGTTTTACCAAAAAGCTCTAAGGCCTGTCAAACCGAACACCTCCTTTGGAGAAAAGGCCCTCATTGCCTAGATGTCTACATGCACTGCAAGTTAGAAAACTCTTAAGTTCCTTACAGACTACATTTATTTCACTGGATCCAGTGATTTATTACTTTCTTATGTGTATACATATAGAACATGGAAAATACATAACAGATTAATACACAGCAAAATAATAATTTGTCTGATTCTATTCTTAAGTAATAAAAATTTATAGAGTAATAAACATCTTAAATTCAATATATATCTGTAAGGAATTCAGATGTTACTAATTTTTCTCATTTTGCTGTCTTTGCATGAACAATTTCTTTTGTATGTAACATATGCTGTTTTAAATAATTTTTGCATCATTAAGACAAGAAGACATTTCATATGACCCATGAAGTCCTCTTTATTTGTGCAGATAAGTTTATTTTTATTTGGTACTGAGCAAGACTGGCACTTTTAAAGTAAGTGACAAGGATGTTGCTTGTCATGAAGTAGTAAAGATCTATGTTTTCTTCCCTATGAAGAAACAGTTCTCTTACGGCATTTTGCAAGTTTTCATTTAAAACAGCAGTAGTCATTTTGCTTGTCTCCTTCGAGTTCATGAATATTATTTTTCCTCATTGTTCAATAGAATAATCCAAAACAATTGCAATACAGCAATATTAATAAACTGCCAACTTTTAGACATTCTGAAGTAATGAATGCATGTGTCCACATATTTGCACACACCTGGAATTTATCATATGCATAAAAATATATGCAGATACATACATATATTTAAAAACATTGATAAAAAAAAAAAAAAAAAAGAAGTGTTGTTGTCAAATTAGAAGGAAATGTTGCCAAAAAACTATAGTGGCAGAAGTAAATAATCCCACCATCTGCTCCTTCTCTTTATCTTTCCAGATAAAGTGTGACTAGAGTATTCTAGCAAAAGTAGTAAAACCCCCTAGTACTGAAATAATTAGTTTCAGATGCAAGATTTTTCCAGTCTCTGTCACTGGGCCAAATACTACAATTCGGTAGCACTTCTTAAAATGTCTTAGAGGTTTTTAACTCCTAGAGGTGCTTTAAAGAAACCAGTTCAAAGGCTGAGTCCATAGTGCCTTGTGACACCAATTGCAGACTTTTGACAAAGAATTCTAATTATCTAATTCCTAGTTCTTAATTTATAACAGCCTTTTACAGATAGCAGTTTAATACACAAAGAATATTCTTACTTCATTTTTGAACAATTGGTTTGAGTGTTTCTTCCATTTCAGAGGCTGCTGCTTGTAAAGCAGGAAAATGGGCAAATTTTAAGCTACCAACATTTTCCATCTGCCAGTCCTTTGAACATCACGTGTCCTCACCTGACATCTGTACCAAGACAGGAGGGATATGCTGTGCTTTGGCTGGCCTATATACCCTGTAGACAGGCTGGATCCATGCTGACAAGCACATGAGGTCCAATTTTTCTCCCCCAGAATTCCTTGAAATTTTCTTCAAACCTGTCTCTGATCTTGACCCAAGGACAGGAAACAAGCCTGAGAGTGAATGAAGGCATGGACCCACATTCAAAATGGAGAGCAGATATTTCTGTTGTGTGACCCAACAGTGCACTGAGGAAAGCTGCCAGAAGTATTCCGTTTCCTGTGTAAGGTGTGAAGAAACATTTATTCCTCAGTCAATAGGAGCCCTGGATGCATGTTTTATATCTCAACATCTAAACTGCATGTGCAAGTATTTCATGTGTCAGCTTCTTTTCTACTGACAGTTACAACAACTACAATTCATTCAGCATCTGCAAATGTAACCAGCAACTTTAATTTGTCAGCACAAAGTGACCTGACTTATAAAATCCAAAGCAAAACGTTCATTAGCACTCAGTAAATATAGGCCACTAAAATGAGTCTCCTTCTGGCACTTCAGGCTGCATGACTCTAATTCAAGATATTCATGCTCTGCCAAAACATCTATAAATACCATTACAAAGATGCATACAAATGACAAAATAATAAAACAATATGGAATAGGTTGCCCAAGGAAGTTGTGAATGCTCCAACCCTGGAGGCGTTTAAGGCCAGGCTGGACAGAGCCTTGGGCAACATAGTGTGTATGGTGTCCCTGCTCATGGCAGGGGGGTTGGAACTAGATGATCTTAAGGTTCTTTCCACCCCTAACTATTCTATGATTCTATGATTCTACAATATCTCTTGAACTATAGAAATGATTATACGTATTGATAGATTTCATCATTTACAGTTCAGTCTTTCTCTTATATTAAAAAATATATTATTTAATTTAATTAAATTAAGCATGATATTTTCCATTTTCCATTTTAGTTGTAGTTTCTATGAAAAGGCTAAATGTTATCAGAATTTCCTGTTCTGTCTTCAGAAAGGTAAGACTTTGCTAAGATCTAAAGAATCCATTGCTCTTTCCTTCTCAAATGAAAGTCTTTTAGCAAGAATATAGGAGACAGACCTTCCACTTAAATTTCATAGAAAGTCATTACAAACACTAAACCAAATTTTAAAAATACATTTCCATTAGCACATTTTTGCTCTTCTTAAAGGTCAATACAATTATTATGCACAGTGCTATCTGGAATGCAATTTTGCTACCAACTGTTTATGGCCTTTTCCTCTTTCTGGTGTTCTTTAGTAAACTCTCTGTCCCCCCATTATATGTTCTTGAACCAAAGCCAGACAGGCGGTGTACTTGGCAGTTACACGTTCCATATGTCAAGGCATGGAATTTATTTTTTTAAGCAATGGACTCTGTCTAGGTACCTGATGATCCAGTTTTCATTACTTACCAAATATTTTGCCTGACTAAAAGGAAAGCTAAGCAGCTGACTACATGCTTAGCATGGGGTCTACTTCTCAATTGTTGTCTCTGCTGTCAGAGAACATTTTTTTTTTTTTTTAATATCTTTTGATTTGGGTAGTTTCCATTTTGTAAATAAAGTATTTCACTAGTTCCAAATGAGATCCATATGCAAGTCGATCAAAGGGTTGTATCCCCATGGCCACATGTGATTCAAAGCACACACTGCCCAAAGACCCATTCACAGAGCATTCATCAGAAATTAGAAATAAACTAAAGCCTCTTTGCTACATAAACACAGTGAATTATTATTGGCTGCTATTCAGCAAATGGCAGGATTATATTACTCTTGACAGAGATTGCCTATCCATCTGGCCACATGCACGCCTGCTGCCTGACAAATGCTTTGATGGGAGTTCTGATTTTCTTGCAGTAACAGAAAGTGTATGGTTCTCTCTCCCATTTAAAGTTAGAGTGGTCTCCATAAAGCCCATCAGAATTCAGTAATAGTTGGGAATTTGGTTGTTACTGGCTCCTCTTGGCAAAGCACAAACAAAACCCTACATTTTGGTTTGCCTGTTATTATCTGGCAGAGTGCATTCCATTTGTACCCCAAGGCTTCAACTAACCTTATTTCATGAAAATGATATATCTAGTAGGTGTTTACTCATTTCAAAACCTAAGATAAACCAGTATTTTGTTATTGATAATTTATTTGAAAACACAAATTTCTATTTTAAATTTATAGGGGAAAATTGTAACTGGTGCTAGTGAAATTAAATGCTTATAGCAGTATTGCAATGTTTAAGGGTTGATGCATGAAGAAAAAATCCTAGTAAGATTAGCATGTGTCATTACCCTTTCTAATGTCTTTGGATGCTTCTTTTCAAGTTAGAGTTGTTTTACTATACATAGTAACTTGAGATATATATTCATATTTCTTCTACTCTGGTACAAGCATTGAGTCAACACCAGATGCTTAAAACACATGGCAACAATTGGTCTCAGACATTCACTTGGTCATCTCTAGGGTTCCTTGACTCAGGATGAACAGCATTATGTAAACTGAAGAAACTACTCGCTGAGCTGTTTTATTTTATTTAATCCTATTCTGAAACAAAGAATATTGGGAAGACTAAATATATAAAACATAATTCTTTATTCCATCCAAAGCAGTTTAAACAAAAGACATTAAAATAGTCAGCGAAATATACTAATTGTGCTTAAGACAGCTCTTTCGGGCCCTTTAGGCTTATTTATGGACACATACATAGAATTGCACAAAATAATTGGTTCAAATAACAGCTTCCAATGTTACACTTGGCTTCAGTTGCACTTTCTTTCCATTGACACTCTTTTGAATTGGATGAGAAAAGAATTCAGCTATCATCTTATTAGGAATGCAGGGACGTATTTAGTCCCAGCTTGTTCTGGTTTGTCCTCCAGTGAGTGTTACTGCAATCTGTTTTTCCTTTCAGAAAAACAGTTTTCTCTAAAAGACAGAAAAAAAGAGCAAAAAGACAAGAATGATCTTTCTTCTGTCATTGCCTTCCAGTAACCGATCCAGTCAGTGTTTCTCCTGGACCCAATTCAGAACTAGAAATAACAGATAACCTATGCATGAAAAGTGTGTCATTTCTAGTATTAGTCCAGCTGATTTCCACCCCAGAATTGCTTAACCTTTTTTTTTTTTTCTCAGTATATATTCATAAAAGGGCTCCTCTTAGCTTCAGTGATCCCCTCTTCCACGTTTGAAGGAGAAAGTTCTATTTTCTATAGATTAGTTCTCTTTGTTAATCAGCGAGACAGTTTGCAAGGATGTCTTGCAAACAATGCTAATAGCTTGCAATCCTTTTCATGGAGATTGCAATAGAATGACTTATTATCAGTGTATGGCTCAGTTAAGGGGCTCGAACATAGGGGCAAGTAACGATGATAAAAATATAGAATCATAGAATAGTTAGGGTTGGAAAGGACCTTAAGATTATCTAGTGCCAACCCCCCTGCCATGAGCAGGGACACCACACACTAAACTCGTCAATTGCCGAGGTGAGTATCTCCCGAGAAGACGCCTTGAACAGCGGAGCGGGAGGAAGCTCAGCGTCCCGGAGCCTCAGTTCGGAGCGGCGAGAACCACCGAGGGAGCCTCAAGTCCTCGAGAGGACTTGCCCAGGAGCCGGCAACTCCGCTGAGGCGAGCAGCTGACTCACAGGGGGCGGAGCCAAGAGTGACACCACCTGCCCTTGGTGGGTAAAAACCCAGCCCAGGGAGGGTGAGCGACTAGGGTGTGGTGCGGCAGTTTGCGCAGGCAGGGCGAGCGGGTAGCGAGCAGGGTGCTAGCAGGGTGCTAGCAGGGTGCTGAGCACTTGTCTCAGGAGCAGGGCCCGCTCTGGAAGCTCTGCTCTGGCTGCCCCAGAG
>NW_009912476.1:0-238 GCF_000696875.1 Nestor notabilis | reverse complement strand
TGGTGGAAGATCTCCAGCAGCAGGTGGCTGAGCTGCGGGAGGCTGTTGGTAAGCTAAAAGGTGCCATAGAAACTGAGAGGAAGCTGGGCAGCTTGCTCCAGGGCCGAACCATGCAGGGGCCACAAGCGTCTATCATTGCTCACACAGGAAAGGAGGGCATTAACCCAGGTAACTGGGAACTAGTAACAAAAAAAGAACAAGAAAAAGAGGAGGAAAAGGAAAATTAGCAGCCAGGGGA
>NW_009912475.1:2324-5490 GCF_000696875.1 Nestor notabilis | reverse complement strand
GAGCCGTAAGAGAAGGATGTTGCGCTTTTGTAGGCCCTAAAAATTAGATCAGCAGCTGATCTTGCCGAGCCCGAGATCCGGGAAGTCAAAGGGTGCGGTGGAGATGCGATGCAGTGCGGTGCGGGGTCAGGAGCGGCAGGGCGAAGCTGAGCGAGGGGCGCCGGGCAGGCAGGTAGGTAGGATGTGGGGGCAGCCCCGGCGCCCTCCTTCTGCGGAGCGCTGAGGTGAAACAGCACCGGGAGGGAGAGTACACCGGTCCTTGTGCCGGGCAAGGCAGGATAGAAGGGCCGAGAGGGGAGGGGGGAGTCTTTTCTCTCGAGTTACCGAGAAACTGCAAACCAGATGCGTGTGTCATTTGCCAAAGACTACGTTTGTAAGAGGCTAAAGAGCTACACCACCATGAAAATATTCCAGCCACAGTTTCTTAGAAGTCAAAGAGCAGCTAGAAGTCTTCTTCAAGCACTATTTGGGTTTGCGGGGTTTGGGTGGTTTGTGGGGTTTGTTTTGGTTTTTTCTTCTCCAGGTCTTTCCCTTGCCCTATATTTTATTTCCCGAATCTTTAATTCAGTGTGATAACTCCGGCAAAAGCACTGTGTTGGCCAAGAATATTTTAACAGTAAACACAAAAGAAAATAAAATTATGTATTTAAACCTCGAGAACAGTCCAAGGTTTTTAACTTGTCCATTTTCTCCCTGCATTTCATTATTGTCGTCTGCGTAACTCTGTGGATAATTCTTAAGGGATATTTAATTTTCGGTTTGATTCCTGAATCAGGGAGAGCTTTTGTTATACAGGGGCACCTATTACCTAGGCAGGTGTGACGGCTCTCTTATGCAGACTGACATATAAAATAATAGTGACATTTAGGATCTAAGAAACCACACGTCTTAACGTTAAAGTTGGCAGCGAGTGTAAAAATATTCTGTTCTGAAAAATTCTGGCAGCTGAACACACTAAGTCTGGTGGATGCTCTACACTCTCGATACAGGCTCTCTGTGGATGGTATTCCACAGCTACAGGAATAAATAAATAAACCCTCCAGCTTTTAACTAAAGCGATTTAATTCAGACCTCTCCACCCAGCGTAGCCGCCGTGGGAAATGTATACTCCAGTATTTACTCGGATCCCTTTCTGTCACTATTCTATTTTGCCTTTTGCTTACGGCACCAGCGAAGCTTTCTGGTCCCCGCAGCCATTGTTTCACGGTTCCACGTTCTCCGCCCAACCTCCGCCCGTCCAAGAAACTTCCTAAAGTTCATCGGAAGGGGAACTCTCTGCACCTCGGTGGTTAATGTCACCGTTTTAATGCTACCTCGCCCCGAGCTGCGCAAGCTTCTCGAAGGTACACAGTGCCCCGCTGGCTGTTCTTTATGGTACAGTGCAGCTTCTCAGAAGATGATCGGATAGAGAAATCTAGCTCTTCTTGAAACATTTAAGCAACTGAGCAATTAGTTCTGAATGGGGGTGGAAGACGAGAGAGCTTAAGGGGGGGGAAGTGGGGAGGTGGTGGTGGGAGAGGAGATACAACACAACTAGCCCGAAAACAACAGGGGTGGGGATACATGGGAGGGGGACATAAAATGTTTGTATTTAAAGGGTGCTTGCAAGGTCTTCGGCACAATATGTGCTGCTCTCCTTAAAGGGGCACCGAGTGCCAATAACCATTAGTCATCCAGCAGGGACTTTTCATTACAGATCTATCTTTAGGGGGAGTTCCCCGAAGTCTCCGGAGGGAACATAGCTGCGGATTTCAAACCCGGTCCGGTTCCAGTCGCACAGTGCCTGCTGCAAGAGAAGGGGGAGATACTCACCAGAGTTTCAGGAGTGCGCGGGTAGCCCAAGGGTCTCTGCGGCGCTCCTTTCCTCTGCGGAATACTATCTTGCATCCGAGGCAGTTCCCAGTCTATATTTGATGTTACCATTTATGCTATCTCAAACACGAGGCTCTCCCATAGACATTTTTTCCAGGGTTTTCAAGCAAATTTCTCGGTGCCACAATGTTATGATGGAAGGATGCTGAAATGACAGGCCTCGTAGACGCTTGTCTTAATCATCGGCTTCTTAATTTAGTTTTAGTGCTGTGGTTTTTTGTGTGTGTGCGTGTGTGTCTGCGCGTGTGTGCGCGCAAGAGAAGCCTCTGACAACCTGCAGCTTCCTAATGACTGACGAGGCAGGGCTGCTTCAGCAAAGTAACACTTCCCTGGTGTGAAGACCTCTTACTGGGAAGTTTAGTTCACTACTGTTCTCGCAATCCTAATCGTATAACCTGTAACCAAAACCCACGGCAGAAAGATACAGCATGCTAAATAGACTAACTTCTAATCACCAAACGTTAGCACCACTACCAGCTGTTGAGGATTAATTGGGAGTTGGCATAGACGGACACCTAAACTTAGATCCACAAATGCCCCTAGAAAGGTGGACCGTCGAACGCTTCTTCCTCTCCCTCTTTGCCTCCATTCATCCATCCAGACACCTTCCGTCCCATTCACCCCTCTTCAACATCTTTGACTCCCTCCTTCTCTTTGTTCGCTCATGCTCCGTCCCCACTCGCCATGCCTTGGCAGCAAGGGTATCTGTCTGCTGGACAGCCCTTACCTTAATTTCCCAGGTAACCTGGACTGACTAACGTAGGCTTCGAGTCAAGGGGCAACAGAGTTATGTATGTGCACATCCAGGCATTTACTGTACCGAATGTGATATTACTGATTGCTAAACCGAAGTGTCCCGACTAGATTCGTGGAAGCATGATACCATCGAAGCGTGGTTATTAAACACCCTTCCTTCATGGCCGGAAAAAATCTCATTCATTTCTTTAGCTGTCAGTACATTTTAGCAGTTTAATCCCTTGAAAGAGTCTGAGAGTATAGAGCCGCTACACCCGTGTGAAGGGGAATTGAAGACTGGAGCTGGAGGGAAACTGGGGGTACGCTGTGTCCATTGAGTTTACAGGGGAGAGTGTCCGATTTTCCATTGGCTTTTAATTTGAAGTAATAATTTTTAAAAATTACGAGGGAGAAAAGAATGCACTTGAAAGTCTATCTCTACGAGTTATACCCCAGAACTGCATGGAGATTGCTGTCGAATGCCAGTTCATCCAAGAAATTTCAGCCCAGCTACTCACCCCGACCGTGACCCCGCAGCTGGACGCTCTCCGCCCATCCC
>NW_009912475.1:2013-2285 GCF_000696875.1 Nestor notabilis | reverse complement strand
CCGCCTCCGGGGGGGGGCGCGGGCCCCCCCTGGCTTAGCCACTCGTGTTCCGCAGGGCTGGGGCCGTGCGCTCCCATTCCGCGCACATGCTGTTCCTCCAGACACCTCACGAACCCTTCCCCGTCAGGGAGCGCTGCTGTGAGGGGCCTTCTGATAGCAACCCGAGCTGGGGGCCCAACTGGGCACCACACGACGCGCTAAGCCACCACCGGAGGGGTCGGGAGCGGGAGTAGTGGCCAGGGCAGAGCTCACGGAAGAGCTGGGGTTAGGGG
>NW_009912475.1:0-1928 GCF_000696875.1 Nestor notabilis | reverse complement strand
AAAAAAAAAGACAAAAAAACCCGAGGGACTCTAAAGTTAAAGTCCAGCAGAACTAATGATTGACGTGGCTTCTCTCACATATCCTTCTCTGTCCTGTAAACAGAGAATTAATCTTCATGGGCTTAGAGAGATATGTATTACATATTGGACACAAAATTTCCTTCTTTGGTAGAACTGTATATCCACGGCATTAAAAAATATATAATATAAATCCTAAGTTTGTGCACAGAGCTTTATTCTGCACCCATGATAAATGACCGCATGCTAAATCTAGATCCTCAAACGTCTTAAAAACGTGCTTCTTTCGGTGCTAGCCCTTTGCTCAGAAATGCGAAGAGATAAAAGGTTTATTTTCTTCCCTGCTACATTTTCATCCCTCATCACAGCGCAAAGTAAACTCAGCTTTGACCTAAGAAACACCTCAACGCATTAAAATTTCAACAGGCAATGTCAGTGTTACATTAAGCGAGAACTCCTCCAGCTCGCTGCAGAGCTGGGATTTGAATAAAACGCTCAATGTTAACAAACAATACACACGTTTGGCACTTTGTGTATTAAATGGATCAAAGAGATTTGATAAGGCACAATACACCATTTGTACAGACCTGATTGAGTTAATATAATATCAGCAAATTTTACAGCGAAATGAATCTGTTTCTTTTCTTTGTGTTTAAAACCAGCACAGATTACAAATTTTAATGATCTGAAAATGTTTGGTATACAAAATCATGCTTATTTCAGTATTAGCAAAAACACAAGAAATTTTTCAACACAAACACCCAGCTGTGTCTATTTTAAAAGCAGTTCAATGACAGCTTGCACTTATGAGCATGCAATCAGCTAATTTCGCTTTTTTTTTCTTCTGTGTTAATCAACACTTTCCTTCCTGCATATCAGAGTACAAATAGTATAGTTACTCCACATCAGTAAATGTTTACGTAACCTGTCCTTTCTCAAGAATCCGGTTACACCGAATCATTACATGCTAGACCGAGTAGGAAAATGCACTGGGCCCAGCCACCCTAATGGGGATCCTAGTACACCATAATGACACATATTAGTTAATGATCATCATAATCATAATAATATGCAGGAATCTTACCTTTCCTCTTACCCTTTGCCATGGTCGAGTCAAGCCATATCCTCTACAGCGCACTCTTTCTCTAGAATTCCCATACATTGACTTCAGTGTTGAGCAATGAAATAATTACAAATTGATGTGATTTTTTTTAACCGCATTTCTAAAAAAAAAAAAAAAAAAAAAAAGGTAAGTAAAAAATGTAAAAAATCAAAAAATCAGCACGGTTGATCATCGACTTTTATATCTTTTTTCTTCTTTTTTTTTTTTTTTTTTTTTTTTGTCAGTAGCAACCTGTTATGAAATTGGATAAATAAATACAATTGTGGTAAGGTCATTCGAGGTTAATCCAATGCACAGAGTTCATGCCATTCCCAATTGCAATTGTTTATTACCGGGCCATTGTAATTGTTCTTGTTATTTACTCTCTCTTTCTCACACTCTCTCTCCCTCCCTCACACACACACATCCACACACACAAACACATATACAAAACGCATATCCACACACAACCTCGTTTGCTGCAGTGAGCTCTAACCTGAATTTCCCCGGGACAGATTGTTTTAGCTGGCTTTGAGCTGCACCTATTCTTTCTACAGAACCTCTTTTCCTACAAGCATGAACGTAAACTTTCGGGCGCTGAGCGCGGCGCTGTAGGTTCTGCTTCGGTCCGAGCGCGATCAGCACGCTCTCCATCCAGTACATTTCCCCTTCTACCTCCCGAGTGAGAAAGCTCCGCGGTTTATTTCGCTTTGTTTCAGGGCCGATTCTTCCTTCTCATGCTCACGCTGAGGCCCGAGGGGGTGCGGCCGGCGAACACCAGCCTTTGGGCACCGGGACTCCACCGCCC
>NW_009912474.1:0-516 GCF_000696875.1 Nestor notabilis | reverse complement strand
GGGTGTGTGGATTTTTTTTTTTTAATAAGTCGACATTTTTCATGTTGTAATTCTCAAACTAAATGCAAGAAAAGTTAAGATTTGTTACGTATAAATAAATCCTGTAATAATCTATATTTAATGAGGGTAAGTTAACTAATTACCAGTACATTCTACTAGTACATTAAAATAGTGAATAAAGATGTAGGCTAAAATTGTATCTACTTCTATAAGTCTTTAAATGACACTGCAGGAAGGCGAAGACCTGCTACTGCTGTTGAGCTGCAGCATGTGGGTGCAGGGTAACGGCAGAATATTTTGAAATAAGAGATTAGTCTTCAGTTAACGTTAGTAAACCAGTTAATGAGTGAAGCATAGTGTGTGTACACACGGAAGTGCACCAGTTAAAACCCCAGGAAAAACTAAGTGGAGCTAAAGGAAAAATCTTACAGGACCTCAAAAAAAACTGTTTCTTTTAGCTTTCGAAACAGGGGTAAAAGATCATTTATACTGCTCAGTCCCACATATGCTTAGCAA
>NW_009912473.1:26339-48084 GCF_000696875.1 Nestor notabilis | reverse complement strand
AGGCAGGTGATAAAATTTCAGTGCGGCATCTGCGGCTCGAGCTGGGGCCTCCCGTGGCACAGCCTCGGGGCCCGCTCCTGAGAGGGCCCCGCTGGGTGCCGGTCCGGCCAGGTCTCCGAGGCAACGCGGCTGCATTCGGGTGTTGGGTGAGGCGAAGGAAGAAGGAAAATCGCCTTAAAGGGTGCGTGAGAGTTGCGCTGCAGAGGATCTGGCTGTCACCGCGTGGGATGAGGCCATTGCTAAGCTTTCAGCACTGTTAGGCTGGCGGGAAGCGGGAGCAATCTTGACATTTTACACTTCTGCAAGTCACTTGAGAGTGCCAGAAAGCAAACTGCTAGATTTTCACATGTATGAGAACATTATTTGAGTCAGTGATAGCAAGAAGAAGAGTTCAGCAGATCACAACCTAGTTTCTTACATCTTTTGATGTATCTTGTTGTAGCTACTGTTGGCCAGGGCGTAGTAGGCTGTATGGAGTGTGTCCATGCCCAGGTTTCATGGAATTAACTGGCTGAGTATTGTGTATGTGTAAGTAAAAAGAACTAATTCAAAGGATACTCTGGAGTTGTAATTCACTAGACTTAATAATAAAACACCTCATGTGTTTACTGTTTCTGTGCTAAAAATGTGTGTGTATTTAAGCATGCTTACTTTTAGGGGCTGAATGCTTCTGGGGGTTGGTTTGTCAGCTTTTTTGTTTCTGTTCAGATAGAAGGTACCATGTATAACTTAATTCTTTTAGATAAAACTTAAATCTTAATGTATTAAAGTTTTCTATATTGTCATCTGGGAAGCCCTTCAGAAATTGCTTTGAACTAAGATGACTTTGTAATCTCAGGATTTTCATTGGTGTGTTAGGCACTTTACACTTAGTTAGGAAAACATGACTTGTTGTTTGTTATGCAATGCTTTGTTTTATCTGAATAACATAGCTTCTCTTGGTTTTTTTCCGAGATATTTATATTGTGTTTCTTCTTAGGCTTTTAGTATTTAATGTTCCTACTAGGCTATTGGGAAGCCTGTCTTGAATGTAAGTCAGACTTCTTGATTTTGAAGTAGCTAGCTTCCCTCAGTATGTACTTTCAAATTTTATTTAGAAAGTTTCTTCTTGAAATTTGGCAGCTTACAATGAGTGCACCAAATAAAGCAATAGAACTCCAGCTGCAAGTGAAGCAAAATGCTGAAGAGCTGCAGGATTTTATGAGAGAATTGGAGAGCTGGGAAAAAGATATTAAAGAAGTGGATTCCGAACTAAGGAAACAAAGTGGTGTCTCAGAAGAGGTAAAAACCACAAGTCCAGTGTTAATATTAATTCAGCAATTAATAATGCGATTAATAATTGCTTCTTGCTTCAGCAAAATTACATGTGTTGACTTAAAATATCTGAATAGAATATGTGAGCTAGCTCAGCTGACTTGTTCCTCATCCATAGTAGACCAAAGATTCCCCTGTAAATTCTTCCACCAACAAAGCTGTGGGGCAGTAGCCTCTGTAGGTGATGGGGCCAGTAAATTTTCAGTAAGTTCCGCGAAGAACGAGAAGAATACTTTATCTATTTATACCAATTGTAGATACTTCAATACAACTGACTTTCACATATCTGTTTTATAATAAGTTACTTTTTTCAATTTAGAATTTGCCACCAATTCGAAACAAGGCTTTTAAGAAAAAGAAGAAAAGCAAAAGTAAAGTCACTTCAAAGATAACCACTGAGGAAAACAAGAAAAACAAGATCAAGTCTTACGATTATGAAGCATGGGGAAAACTTGATGTGGTAAGTCAGAATATTTGCTTATTAACTGAGTCTTGTTCCCAGTTGATTCTCTTTTAAAAAAGGTTTTGTTACGGTGCTGAGCTCAATCCATGAGTCAGCATCTTTCTGTGCTGGGTGCTGTATGAACATTGAAAGTAGCTTTTTCCCAAAATGCTTATGTGTTTAAAATCTGTAACATTGAGAAATACTTGAGTTTTCCATTGGCTGTGCTCTCATCTAGTAGATTGAATTTGACCTTAAGGAGAAAAAAAAAAAAAAAGGATTAATAGATCTCTTAGAAGGTCATCATGCTAATAGAAAATAAGACTAAGCACAGCTGGCAGTATCTGAGGATAGATCTCTCACTTTTGAAGTGTGGAATACTCCTTAATAAAGAGGGCTTAACCAGTAGAGATTTTTAAAAACACACTACTAATTCTCCTAAAGTCTGTCTTATATTATTTTTGCATTGTTAAAATATAATGAAGGTAATAGTTTATTTTATCTGATTTCAGGATAAGATACTTGAAGAACTTGATAAAGAAGATAGTACTCATGATTCTATATCTCCAGAATCAGACTCTGAAGAAGATGGAATTCGTATAGATACAGAAAAGGCTCTTGCAGAGAAGGAAAAGGTTATAGTATTACAGATATTTGTTATTTGCCAAATAGCAATTTACCCATAGGAGCACTTGCAGTTTCTTTTAAAAGATTGTCCACTGAGACCACGCTTCTGGTAGAAGAATTGCCTGTTTGGATTTTTTTTTTTTTTTTGTCTGCCTGTTATTCCAAGATAGAAAACTCTCACTGTATTTCTGTTTCTTGTCATCACCAATTGCAGCAAAGCCTGCTTTGCTTAATGTATGCTTATGATGATTAATGTATTGGTGTTTGTTTTCTTTGGTAAGTTGTATTTCTGTATGGAATTGCCATAAGGATCAAACTAGTGTTTACCTGAGCACATGGTCTGAATGCCCCAAATTAAATCCCCAAGAATTTAAGATTAGTCCATTTGTGAAGCCATTGCATCTGGGAATGATGAGTGAACTTGTATGCCTTCCTTGCCTTGGTAATGGCAAGTTTGTACCAGTTCAGTTTTACCTTATTTTGCAAGTAGAATACAGCAAGACCTATCTCATTCTTCATTGCCATGTGAGAGGCTAAGCCGTATAGCAGCTTCTGTGGTTCAGAGAAACTTGTTCGTTTACAAGCAATCACCTAACACCATCTGTCAGTCTATACTTCAGTTGAGATTCTTTGGTTGGTTGGGTTTTTTTATTGTCTGCTGGGTGACATCTGCATTCTTTCCCTGCTGCTGTGGAAATTCATTGATGTATAATCTGTGGTCTGTGCTGAAGAAATTTAGATGTATTTGACCATTATTATCTTGGTCACTTTGAAGCATTTGGATGCGCATGAGATGAAAGTTGTGTCCTGAAGGAGGCAGAAATGAAAATGTTTACCCTAGAAAGGAAAGATGCCAAATCTCAAACTTCAATAGTTCTCTAACTCAATTTAAGCAGTTATGTATGTGCTTGTTATAGGTTTCTGGAAGCGACCTATAGATATGGAAAATCAGTATATAATAAAACCATGTTATTGCATTAATCATCAGAAATATTTAATATGCAGTACTTAGAATATTCTTAGTTAAATGTTTCACAGTAAAGCAGTGCTTTGTGAGAAATGTTAAAAAAGTTCTAAAATACAAGCTTTGTTTTTTTGAGGTTTTTTTGTTTGTTTCCACCACCACCACCCCCTCACCAACCGTTTCGTTTCCCCCCCCCCCCCCCCCCCCCCCCAAAAATGAGCACTGTGACTGTCAAAGTCTGGTAACTTGCTAAAAGTACTTTTTTTCCCCCCCTTATTCACAGGGTAATAACTACTTCAAACAAGGGAAGTTTGATGAAGCAATAAAATGCTACACTAGAGGAATGCATTTTGATCCATATAATCCGGTATTGCCCACAAACAGAGCATCAGCTTTTTATAGAATGAAAAAGTAAGATTTGTATTGTTAAATCCATAGTATTTTCTTCTTTGAAATTTTACCTTCAGATTTTTTTGTTTGGTTTTAAGTCTTGATTATATTACTTATCATACTATGATTTGGTCTATGTAAGACTGCTGTTGATACCTGCTTTGCAGTTCAAGGTAAAATAGGAATCATCAGGATGAGTAATCTGGTAGTATCTTTCATCTTTTTTTCTTCTGCCTTTCACTAGAAGTTCACCATATTCCGTGTAAGTCTGTGTAAGACTTAAAGAAAAGAAAAAAAACAAAAGGAAAAGAGAAAGTTCACTGTCTGATTTGTCTTTCCATTTCAGTGAGTTCTATTTCTAAGGCTTTGATCTGTTTGGGGAGAAAAAATAGTACAGGGCAGATTATTCCTTCTGTTGCAGTAGATGTTGTTGACCTTTTTTTTCTGTCTCAATGTAGTCTGAATTTAAAGATGTTTAAATACTCATTCTGCGCTCCTTCTGAAGCATTTAAGATTTCTACTCTAGAGAGGACCAGAGTAAACTAAATTGCTTAAATGTTACGGTTTGTTACCTAGATGTTTCCAAACTAACTCGTTCATATTTTTGATAGGTTTTCTGTTGCAGAATCTGACTGCAACTTAGCACTTGCTTTAGATAAAAATTATACAAAGGCTTATGCCAGAAGAGGGGCTGCTCGCTTTGCTTTGAAAAATCTTCAAGGTGCTAAAGAAGGTGGGTCTTTTTAAAATTCTTTCCTTAAAATATGTAGAAACCATTCCCATGTCTGCTTGATTAAGGGTTGTGCAATTTAATTATTGATTTAGGAATTTGATTTTTATTTCCCATTTAAAAAAAAAAAAAAACCAACAAAAAAAACCAAAACAAAAAACCCCAAACATATAGCATATTCTTCTGGCAAGGTAAAAATCAAGCAGCAAATCTGAATGATTGCTGTAAGTATCAGTAGTTCTAGAATAATTTTGCTTTAAGTGTTGCCCAACATAAGAAGGATGTGGACCTGCAGAGTGAGTTCACAGGAGAGCCACGAAAATGCGAGAAGGCTCTGGGGACACCTTCTAGTAGCCTTCCAGTATCTAAAGGGAGCTTTTGAGAAATCTGGAGAGGGACTTTTTACAAGGCTGTGTAGTGACAGGACAATGGGGAATGGCTTTAAACTGACAGTGAGGGTAGGTTTAGATTATGTATTAAGAAGAAGTCCTTCACTATGAGGGTAATGAGACACTGGCACAGGTTGCCCAGAGAAGCTGTGGCTGCCCCATCCCTGGCAGTGTTCAAGGCCAGGTTGGATGGGGCTTTGAGCAAACTGGTCTAGTAGAAGGTGTCTGTGCCAATGGCAGGGAGGTTGGAACGAGATGATATTTAGGGTTCCTTCCAACCCTAACCATTCTATGACATGTTGCTTGCCATATCTTGGGCTTCTTAGGTAACTACAAAAAAACGAAATCTCAAAAAAAATGCTCTTATTTTAGATTCTCAGTAGTATTCTGTAATTCTTACCTGAAATATAGTTTTCTGATCTTTTGATAGATTATGAAAAAGTCTTGGAGCTGGATGCAAACAACTTCGAAGCAAAAAATGAACTGAAGAAAATTGGTCAGGTAATGAGATTAGTCTCTGGCCTACACCCCATTCAATTTATATCGGTATCAACTTATGTTTATAACAAGAAGAATGAAATCCCATGCTTTTACTGGCATTTGAAGTTCACTAAGGTTAAAATCTGTAACAGTTTCTTCTGGATTAAGTAGCATGTATGCAAACATCAGTTTAATATTGGATTGGCAGACTAAGACTGGATATATGCACCAATGTCTGTGTGGGTTGTGGTTTGTTTTTTTTTTTAAATCTTCCTTCAGATGTTTTTCTGCCTCCTGTGTTAATGTGTTTTTCAGTCATGCTTACTATTTTGGTACAAGGTAGCACTACATTTGAGAGAACCTGTGTGGTTTTTTTGCTAGCCTGATTGTAGTCCTAATGATTGCTGTGGTCTGCCAAATCAGAAAGTGGGTTTAAGCATGTCTGATCCCTTTCATGACAGGGAGAGAATGTTAATTATGATGACTGTAGTCAAGATCGCCTGTTGTCACTGGGTGAATATGCTTGTACCTCTTCAACTGTAGTTTTGAAAGTGCTTGAAAAATTTATTTTCAGAATGAAGACCAAGAGTCTTCAAGAATTGAATAAATAAATGATTTGTGAACTGGAATGTATGTATAGGCAGATTCCATGGGTAGTTTTACATTGTGTTTTAGAAATTACATGCTTTTAATTTACCAAGTAACAGTCTGACTCACAGTCCCTCATAAAAACACATTTTCAAGAAGTTTAGAATGATTTCTTCAGTTTGCATTTAACTTACAACACAGTCACTTCTGTTAAAATACTTCTTTTGCATCTTGAAATTTTTGTATTGTTGTTTATTTTCTGAAAATGTGTAAGCAGAAGAAATACCGAGGAAAAAAAAATTTCTATCTTTGCAGGCTCTGTCATCAAAAGAAAGCTCAGAACACAAAGAGTTTGATGTGGTCAGACCTGAATTAACAGAGGAAGAGAAGAAGCGCATTGAACACCAGCAGCTCAAGCAGAAGGCTATTACAGAAAAAGATTTGGTAAGTCACAGGTTCTGCTGGAACAGGAAAGAAAACTAACAAAGAAAAGTCTTGTGTTGGGGCTGGCTGTTCAGCCTGGAGAAGGCTGCATGGAGACCTCATAGCAGCCTTCCAGTATTTGAAGGGGGCCTACAAGGATGCTGGAGAGGGACTCTTCATCAGGAATTGTAGCAATGGGACAAGGGGTAATGGATTTAAACTTAAACAGGGGAAGTTCATGTTAGATATAAGGAAGCTCTTTACTGTGAGGGTGGCAAGGCACTGGAACAGATTTTCCAAAGAAGTGGTGAATGCTTCATCGCTGGCAGTGTTCAAGGCCAAATCGGATAGCGTCTTGGGTGACATGGTCTAGTGCGAGGCAGGGGGGTTGAAACTAGGTGATCTTCAGGTCCTTTCCAACCGTAACCATCCTATGATTATATGAGCTGTGTAAATGTGTAAATTAAACCTGATACTGTCTTGAACTTCTTAAGTACATCCTTGATACAACCTTAAGTGTTTCCCATTTGGGGCTTTATAGGGAGGGGGACAGTGAGTTCTCTTTGGACTCTTCTGAAGGAATAATTATACAAGGTAGCTTTTACAGCCCAAATTGTATAGGAAAATTTCAAATATGTAGTAAGATAAGTAGAACTTGAACTGTATTTTACAGAGATCCCATATTTCTCCAGTATTATATGCATCTTGACCCCTACTTGTCCAGGTAGAGTTGTGCACTATCTTCTGTGTTTTCAAACCTCTGATTACATGGTGAAAAGTAGTTATAAAAAGGACTTCAGGGAGTGCAGGCAACAATGACAAAAGGTATTTCTGGAAATATGGTCTTGACTCACAGTTGGCTTAATGATTTCTCCCTTTCCTCATTATTGCAGTTAAGAAATAACATTATCAAGTAAGAGAATTTTCTTTTTGTTCTCTTACCTAGCTATTTAACTTACGACTTTTTATCAATTTTCAGGCTTCCTATACTGGTTGTAAGAGGTAATTAGTAGGAAAAGAATGACAGTGCACATTAAGCGTGTAAAAGAAACAAAAATTTGAAGAGGCCACAGAAAAGAAATTTCAGTACAGTGCAATACTTCATTGGTAGCAGAATTGACTCACTATGGGCCTGTTCCTGGCAACATGGATCCTTTCAAGTCTGAACTGTGGCCTTTGCTTTTTTGCCAGTGAGTAGAGTAGTAGCAGAGAAGATAATAAATGACTTTATATTAGTACTGAAAAGCGAAAGATAATTTCAGTTTCTTGGAAACAAAGTGATGTGATTTTGTTTTATTTCCAGCATTACTGGAAAATAGAAGCAACATTTGGGCCCAAGTAATGTTTGGGGATAACAGTTTCATGAATGTAGCAGGATAAAGGTGGATTTGCACAGCAGGTCTTGAAAGGGAAGTTGTAAAGGTTCAGCTTTGTTCAGCATGTGTTTAAATTCAGGAGGCACAGGATGGCTTATTCCACATATCAAGCATAAAGATAAATCACAAGTTATAGATTTGTGTGTCTGCAGTTAAACTATGCATGTAACAAAACTTTTTGTATCCTTGAAGTACTATTAAGGTATTTTTTGTGGTCTGCCTCTAAGCTTAGATACGAAAAAATATGCCATAAGTACCAGCCCAGATGTGGGTGTTTTGTGATCAGTCGTCTTGATATTGTGACCCTGTCTACTAAATAGGATAAGAAAAGCTGATTGCACTAAATCTTTCTCAACGCTATTGTTTTCTAACCTAAATATTACAGGGTAATGGTTATTTCAAAGAAGGAAAATATGAGGCTGCAATAGATTGTTATACCCGTGGTATAGCAGCAGATGGCACCAATGCGCTTCTGCCAGCTAACAGAGCCATGGCCTACCTAAAAATTGAAAAGTAAGTAGGATTGAACGTTTCTTTGTGGTGAACGAGATAGAAGAATGTTCCAGTAGATTTTCACTCAGGTTTAGTTGCTGTCACACCTAATTATACTAAGAATTCAGTATAGAATAAATCGTACTGAAAATAGTAAGGGGGAGAGAACAAATGAATATGTGTAATTTTACAATGCATTTCACAGGAAAGAAGTTCTGAGATAATAAAATAGCATCAGTATGAAATTAGAGTTTCTTAAGTTTGATTTTAGTTCTTTTATGTATGTAAAATTCTATATATTTACTTTTCTCGAAGGACCTGCCCAAAGCTTTGTCTTGGCTATAAACCCCAGTCAGCTAGTAATTGTTGAACTGTAAAGAGAACTGGATTGTAACTTCTGACTTCAAAGGGAATGGACAGGAGCTTTTTCTGGAAGTAGTCATCTTTTAAAATATTTTTCTTTAACTCCACTAATGGAGACATGTATGTGTATTTTAGATAAGTTTATTTTAGTTTATTTTTAGATAAGCTTTATTCAGATAATCCCATAGCAGTAGGAAATGCATGCCTCCTAGCAAATGAGAGAAATTCCACGTGACAGTTTTTGAAGTCTGATTTTTTTTCCACTCCCTGATGGCATGGTAGTTTAAACCTTTTAAACTGGTAGCATGAGAAGCAGAGAGCTGAGCATTAAGTTGGTCTGTTCTAACATGATGTGGCTGGGTATCTGTAGAGACATTAATCTCAAATTATTAGATTACAAAATAGGTTGCACAGGTAGTATTTCTGTCAAAACATTTGTAATTTAGTATTGAAACCACAGAGGACATCATAATGCAAATAATGTTTTCAGAGAATCAGAGGAAGTGATACCTTAATTGAATAACCAGGCAAGAAAATCAATTCTGTATGATAAATCTGTATATGTATTGTGGGTCTTTGCATTTCAAAGAGGACCAAACATAAAATGCAACAGAAGCTCATTGGCATTCTTCTAAAACACTAGAACTAGTAAGAACTGGGGAAAAAAAAAACCAAACAAAACTGTTCCTGTAAATTTAATGATGGATTGAAAGTGGAGAAGAGGAGTGAATGAAAATAGTTTAATATGCATATAGTGGTATCATGATCTAAGATAACTAAATATACCTGGGATGAGGAAATTTGAGCATACAGTGAAGCAAATTGCTTTAGTGCAAGGATATACTGACTTGTCATTCTGAAATACCTTAGGACAAGTCATAGGAATTCTGATGTAAAGAATTTTATTCTCCTATGTGCTTGCTTCTCCTTTCATTTTTTTTTTTCCTCTTTTTTTTAATATTTGTTTGCAGTGGTCTTTCTGGTTTTCAGCAGTAAAAAGCTCTGATGCCGATTTTTCATTTTAAGGCTACTTGATGTAAAGTAGACTCTTGACAAGCGTTTGTTTTCATGGAGAAAGTGAATTTCTCTGTGATGATAAAAAGATTTAGCACTATGTCACGAGATATCAAGAGACTTAGCTGAAATTTCAGTGTGCTGAGAAATCTAGTTTTTACATTTACTTTACATTTTAGCTCAGTGGTATGTGTTCATATAGGTGGTTAAGATCTGTCTCTGTTTTAATTGTTTTGGGCAGCTCTGCCTTTTCAGTTGAAGCTGCCTCTTGAAACTGATTATTAATTTTGTACCACTCTTTTGCTGAGATATGAAGAGGCAGAAAATGACTGTACACAAGCTCTGCTCTTAGATCCCTCTTATTCTAAAGCCTTTGCCAGAAGAGGAGCTGCCAGAGTTGCTCTTGGAAAGCTAAAAGGAGCTATGCAAGGTAAGTCCTTGAATTATCTTAAATGTGGTGGGTAAGAGATAAGAACATCCTGATTTTTTTTTTTTATTTTTTTTTTTTTTTTTTTTTTTATTTTTTAAATCTTCTATTATCAATTAAATTGATTGCTGATTAATTGAGGTTATCAGGTGAATGTTACGATCAGGTTTGGTGAGTTTCATTGAATATGTATAATGTCTTATGTGTTGGTATGTGCAGGACTGGAAGACTTTTGTGTGAAATGACAACTATTGTCACTGACAATAAGCAGTAAGAAATAGTTTGAAAAATGTATTTAAAAACTAGGTCATGATATAAGCATTAGGATAGCTTATCTGCCTTTAATAATTTTAGAGCTATGAAAGGAAAATAGAAGGTTTAAAAATTTGCCAGGAGTACTTCGTAACTTGAAATGTCTGCAGTTTTTTATTTGTTGGGTTGTTTGTTTTTTCACACAGACTTTGAAGCTGTTCTGAGGTTGGAACCTGGAAATAAACAAGCAATAAATGAACTCACTAAAATAAGGAATGTATGTATATTTGTGGCTTTTTTGTTGGGTTTTTGGTTTGTTTTGGGGGATTTTTGTAAGCCTATGGTAATAAATGTTCTCAACATATCTTGTAATTCTTCCTCAAACTTCTGATCTTTTGGACAATTTACCATTTTTTTTCAGGAATTAGCTGAGAAAGAACAGTGGACTCAAGAATATCCTGCAGTATTGATAAAAGAATCGGAAATAAAAAATATAGTGAAACTGAGTCATAATCCATCACTCCTGAAATCAACAGTAAGTTGTTTGGTTTTGTGACTTGCTTTCTATAATGATGGGGAAAGTAGAGCTTGAAGATAAAATTCACTTCTTGCTTATTTATGTAGACTAACTCCTGATAGATACATGTTGCCTGCAGAAGGCTCAAAATTTGCATATCTATTCTTTTGATATTTGTCAAGAACATAACTTCAGCATTTCCATGTGTGTATAACAGCAGCAGTGCTGTGAGCATTCAGCCTACAGTTCTGCACTTGGAAAACAGTGTATGTGTATATCTGTAATATGAAATGGGGAGGCAACCCCACAACCCCTACCCTGGGCACAGCTTACATTGCAGTTGAGAGTAAACGGGAGGCAGTTGAGTCTACATGTTTGATTGCAGCCTTCAGAAAACTCTGTGTAAACTTCCATTTTCATCTGCTCTTTATAGTAGCAACTGTAGTGGTAACAAGACATGTTGCCTACCCATGTGATAGGCTGGTGTCATCTATGGCTACTGCAAGAGCCCTAAGCCTCCATTTTCATCCACATAAACTGTAGAACAGCTTTGTTTTCAAGAAGCAATATTTTTGGACTATGTGATATCAGCAGTTATGGTGAGATTAATAAATTACATATGACAAAGTATGATAATACAGAGAGTAATATCAGCTTTATTTATTAGGCTTCCCTTTTTAGTACACTTAATCTTTATACATTCAGCAGAGAGTTGTGTAAATACAAAGCATGCTTGCACTTTGTGCACTGTAGTCTGCTCTTGTTTTACCCATCCAATTCAGATGGATTTAGTAGAAAATGCATGACTATTTTGATCCTTTTTGGGGGGAGAAGTATTAATGCACTCTCTATAACCAGAAACTTTTTTTTTTTTTTTTTTTTTTTTTAGAAACATAAATAAGATTTGTCATGAAGTAGCTGAAATACTCTAGACATATATAAGTTTTCAGTTTGGCTGCTAAATGAAGTGGAGATACTAGATTGATTGGATTTTTTCCCCTTGTTACTCTGTTAAGGTAGAATAAGTATAGATGAAGCATCTGTATATATGTATGTATGTGTATATGTATAAAAGCTGCTATAGATGGGCAGCTTTTAGTGCTGCCCGAGGACTGCAGAGAGAACTGCAATTTTGCTTCATATCCACCAGGCAGCCTCCCAGTCTTAGCACAGTGATGTGATAGTATATTGTCGAAGCAAACCATGTATTTTCTGTCAGTACACCAACAAGACGGGGGGTTGGGGCATGATTGCGAAGACTTATGATAGGATTATGTTAGAGTTGGACAGAGAAACCTGCCGTTTCTAGAAATCTAAATTGTTCAGTATGTTCATTTGTGTGTTTTTGTATCTGTGTTTCTAGAGCAATTTATACTATGTTCATGTTCAGGAAATCTCTGCTGTCATGCAGAGATTAGACAAGCCAAAGCATTTTAGTTATAGCATGTCATCTAGTAGTGGAATTAATTACCTTATGATTTCTGTAATTCGGTCAGCCTGCAGAGCTGAGTTACAGATCTTTGTCTTCTCAGAGTTGAGGATCAAGGCCTATGTTGCTGGATACTTACTTACCTAGCTAAGTTACAAAGTTTGACTTCGGTGATTGGTCTAAATGTATGGTAGTCCTTGCCAATTCAACCTTCGGGAGGGGGAAACAAAACAAACCAAAAAACCTTTTTTTTTATTACTGGGAAAATAGAATGCAGAGTCTGAGATCCTCTACAGTAAGGATACCCTGATTTATAAGGGTAAAGCAAGAAAATGATCATATAAGGCTTCCTGTGGAATGCAGAAGTTTTCTTTTTTGCTGTTTATCTTTACTGAAAGTGTCTTCCATATGCACTGCTACAGGTGAAACTGGTTGAGTGAATTTTAAATTAAGCACAGCTGTTTATCTGGGGCTTGTATATGTACTGATGTTGAGGCTACACTCATGACATACGTATTTTGTTTAGAAGCCTTTGCAAAGAATAGACATTGAAGAAATTGATGATGACACACTAGAGAGTGATTTGCCCAGCACTGCTTCTTTAGTCAAGAACTGTAAGAATTCAGTGACTGTTGAAAGAACAGAGAATCTAGATCAGGATGATCAGTTGGCTACAATGGACATTCCAAAAGCAAAGCACTTGAAAATAGAAGAAATCAGTGATACGTCAGCATTACAGTAAGTATAAAAATTCCAATCCTCTTTTTAAAAGGTAAATTTAGTTAAAATGTAATCTTCAATTTCAGATTTCTATATGGGATGAAGTATCGAACGTATTTTGGAGAATATGAATCAAAAAAAACACTGAAAGAAACTGCCATTCTTAGACATCTGCCTCTTTCACCATGCTTTGGTTGACACAAGTATGATCTATTCAGTGTCAGATGGAAATCTAGCTTTATTTTTGCATTTCCAATATAATATTTTCCTGTATGCCGTACTCTCTTCCTTGTGCACCTCATCTTCCCTAGGTGTGATTTTTATTTGTAATGTTTTAGAGCAGATTTTGAGCAGAATTCAAACATTCTTTGCACACCAGTTGTGGGAGAGAAAAGGAGCAGATGAGAATGTCGCCTCTCAGTGGGAACCTGATAACTTCAGGTTTGCTCAAACTTCCCAAAGCATGTAATCAGTATTGAAAACAGTTTGTTCATTTGACATGGTTATTGTTTTCTGTTGTGAAATTGCAGAAAATGTAATTATTTTTTCTTGCAGCTGTGTGTGATAGAAATCTGTACTAAAAAATGCAGTTATTTCCAGAAACAAAGGAGAGAGTGGCTAAGTATTTGTAAATGTGCAGCTTTTAGAAAAGGTGAATCAAGTATGAAGCTTCCATAATTTGAAGGATTTTTTTTTTTTTTTAGGTACCTGTTTAAACTAAAATACATGATTTTTAAAAACATTAATAGTATGTTAGCTTTTAATGAGTTAAGATCTCCAGTTAGGTTGTAGTGTAGGATTTCCTTGAAACACAATCAAGAAAAAAATTAAAATCTCTCTGCAGGCTTCGTGGTAATGTGAAAGGAATTTCATCAATGTTGGATTCATTCCCTTTGAATGGACAGAGAGAAGAAGAAATCGAAAGGTCATTTAAATCTGCTTCTCCAGTCCCTGCCATTCCTGCGAATTCTTTCCAGCTTGAATCTGACTTCAGGAAGTTGAAAGGCTGCTCAGAAAATCTGTACTTGTACCTGAAGGTATGAAACGTAGTATTGATTTGCAGTGCTTGGACAGTTTCTTCAACTGACATTGAAGAAATAGGGCAAACTTAGGTGGAAAAGGTAGCTATGATTAGTGTGTCTTAACAGTGTATAATAGTCCATTTCTTTAATTGCCTTCACATAATACTAAGTAGTTTGATCCCCATTTGAGTAATTCTCTTCTTGTGCTTGGCTTCTCACTTACCTCATTTTGAGTACAGTCCCTGCATGAGCTGTCTGTTCTTTCAAACATAGGCCCTGATTCTTTAAAGACTTAAATACATTAGTAACCATGTTAAATTCTGACTTTTCAAATGAATGCTTTTAGGGTAATTAGACATGGCACTTCTAATTCTCATGACTCAACTGTATTTTTTTTTCCTGAAAATAACTTTTTTTTTTTTTTCCCAAAGCAAATAGAGCCTTCACTTTATTCAAAACTGTTCCAAAAATCCTTAGATCCAGATTTGTTTAACCAGATACTGAAAATTCTGCATGATTTCTACATTGAGTAAGTTTAACTCCTTTGTTTCACATTATATATTGGTATTGTTTTTTTGGTGGTGAGGTTTTGGTTTGGGTTTTTTATTAAGCTCCCTAGCACCACCCTTGGGCTAAAAAAATATATTTCCAGCCTGCATGATGCAATAATTGCAATGATTCAGTTGCTCTTTCTTCAGAAATTAAGCATGTGTTGAAAAATCAGAGAGAAAAGAGGTAAAGTAATGAATAGCCTTTATTGTATGTTGTTGAATTCAGTTCTGCTACATACCACCAGAAATTGAGTATCAGGCTGCATGGAATAATTCTGGTTCGTATTACTGTGTGTTCTGTTACCACATATAATTGCACAATATTAGTTTTCTATATTAACTTTTTAAAGTTGAAATATACAGAGGGTTTCATTTTTGTGTAATGCTTATTATGATGCATTCTGCCTTTAATTACCTGCAAGTATTTTACAGTAGCCTCTAGTTAAGTGTGTATCAGAGCTAGAAGTTCTGATAAGAAATTTCTATCCATGCTGCTGAATCTTAAAGTTCATTTTGCCTGTCAGAGGCAGCGTACTGCGTCTCTGGATTACTTGGAGTGCACACTCAGAATGTTTTTAGGTGTTTTATGGAGAAGAGCAAATCTAAACTGATGTTTGCCTTTCCCTTAGTTTTATTTTAAAGTACATATCCATCATGTGGGTGAAACATGACTGTAAGAGATGAGGTCCTACATTTGGTGGTTTGACATAAAAAGGCTAGGAAGTTGAAATTGTTTGCAGTAAAGTAAAATATATTTCTTCTGGAGCGAGACAGGTCAAGTTCTGAAAGAAAAATGCTATTCGTTGTTAGTATTTATAAGACAGGGACTGCTTACTGTTGACCGAAAGAATGTGAAATGAGTGCAATCTAGGAATTTTCTGTATGGATAAAAATGATGGCAACTGTAATGTGCTTTTTGCTGAGCTCCTATGACCACAGGGGCTGCTTCCTGAACTCTCACACCCCGATATGTATAAAATTGGTAATGTTACAGCATATAATACTTATTCATATATGAACAGCAGTCAGTTTGCATTAGTCTGTTTCTTCATTCTTGCTCTGTATTAGGATGATACTTGCATCAAGATTTCTGGATGTTGACTTTTTGCTTTATGCATGGAAGAATAAAACAGGAAGATGAAAGGCAGGGAATATTAGACACAGAGAAGTGAATTCCATTGGCCCTTTAATTTCTTGTTCCTGAAGTCTTTTAGTATTGCTTGCAGCTACTGAATCTTTCTAATCAACAGTAGTTATTTTTATATTTCTAATACTCTTCTTCAGGAAAGAGGAGCCATCTCTCATCCTTGAAATCCTTCAGAGGCTATCTGAATTAAAAAGATTTGATATGGCAGTAATGTTTATGTCAGGCACAGAGAAAAAAAGTAAGTAATTCAGTAGTGTACTTACAAACTTAGAAACTTTCTGATACTGTAGACAAGCAAGAAATACATAAACTTTAGTGCTATTCTTGTTATTTATTCCATTTAATAATCAGGGAAGACTAGTGGTCTAGCTTCGTGATTGTTTTAGAAGTCAATATGAATGTCTTGTATTTTTTCTTTATCTATTGATTCCTTATTAATTGTTAAGACTTAAAAACAAGTGGATTTAGTTGTAGTTTTGATCAGTAATACTCCTGCATTTTAGCCTGTTAAAATAGGCTTCACTAGCATTTCAATTTGTAGCTGGTAATGTTACAAATGTGTGAATTTGTATGAAATCTTCTGAGACGCAAGGTGTCCAAATTTCACAGTTTCCACAACTTACAACCATTTCTTGGCAATCCTGACTTTACTGTTGGCAAAAAGAGTGCAAATATCTCTAAATTCAGCCTGATCCTCTGTCCTGTTCTTGAGGCATCACTTAAATAAGTTCGCAGTTCAAGTTGACATTGGCTTGAGTTCATATTTCATAGAAGGGAGGGTGGTGGTGCCTCTCAATCATTTTCATTATTTAGCACACCAGACTGATGATGTAACAGTGAGCCACTTACAAGCAAAACACTTCTCTGGGACCAAGTAATGTCAAATTTACTATCTCTGCAAAGTTTCACTAATAACCGTTACACTTTCAAAATTTTGATATGTGAATCTCCTTAAAACAAAATTACTGAAGTGCAAGTAAATTCCTTTTACAAATTGCATTCACGCCTTTAACCTGATGTAAGCTTTATCTGCCATCTGGCATTAACTTTTACCTTCTGCATTTAATGGCATGGTGTCAAGATAGTAAACAAAATAAAAGCTGTCTGTTTATGTTGTCAAGATTATATACCTGTTTAAGGAAATGTTGTTAGGCAGTTCGTGGGCTTCAGAAAAAACATGACAGTTGCCCTTTGCTATTTTTTTTTTTCATCCTCTCAGTAGTTCTAAAAACTCACTGTAATCCAACCCTTACTCTCACTGAGGAAATGGACTAATTTACCTTAAGAGTGCGAATCACAGAAATAACTGTTTATGTTGGGATTTTCTTCTACAGTGACACGAGTATTGTTCAATCATGTGAACCACATGGGATTGAAAGATGCTTCTGTTAAAGAATTGGAGAAGAAATACGGCATTTTCTCTTAATGAGATGACTGATGTGTAAGTTTCTGTTTCTGCACCTCTTCCATGTGGAAATCAGCTGAAGGAGCCTATAAAGACTGGAATTTTGTTGCTTTTGTATAAGTAATGAAACTCTTAAGCTTGGGTTAGCCAAATGGCAAGTGCCTGAAGAGATAGTTATTTAGTTCTGCAGGTACATCTGCTTTCCAGCACCTGAAACAATGCAGACCTACATTGTCTTCAGTGGAATCTGTTTGCCTAAAAAACAATTGGGCAGATTGGCGTTCAGAATTTGAACTGTAGATAGAGATCTTTATTAAAATAAAAATATTTATAAACATGTCTTTAGTAAGAATCAAATGGTGTATATTACAAATGTGCATGTTTTTTTAATTTAGAAAATAAACTGAATGTTGAAGATACTAAACTTTTTTAAGGATTTTTTTTTAAAAAAGGTGTCTAAATCATTCTTCTCTGAGAGCACACGACATCAGAACCTGCAATGTGCAAAGCAAACATGAGATATGATGGCCATATGTTTCATTATTCCTTTACTTGAGTTTACTCAAGCTGAGTTTTAGCACTGACAGCTTGAGATTCCTATGAACCTCATCTCTAATTGCAGAATAGAAGGAAGACAAAATCTGTAGAATTAAACTAAAAGTATAGGGGGAAAAACACTTTTGGTAGTATTTCGAGAGTACTTTTAAAATAATCTGATGAAACTTTTCTCTTGGGTCAGTTGTTCCTAGCCAGGTAAAGCCCTAAAGAAGCCTCAGGAAGAGAAACAGAATACCTTTCCAGTATGAAGATAACAAGGGCATGAAATCACCTGAAATACTTAAATAAGGCAATAAATAGCGTTAGGCACAGTAAACTGTTCTTCTGGTCACATGAACTGTATGAAGGAAATAACAGCACTTGTTAAACTATAGTATCCAAGTAGTGGTGTCTAGAAATGTGCCTGTGTCTCTAGGCTTGACCACTGTCTCTTTCATCCTGCTGATATTAATGCGCTGTCAGTTTGCTTTCATCCTGATTCAGCCCTCGTGCTTTGCTGGTGCTTCTCTGACAATGGAAGCCTTCTGACATTAATGCTTTTGGTTTGGTAGTTGTGCTGTTTTTCAGAGGAAGGATTCAACAGGTATGGCATTCAAAAAGACTTCAAACG
The DNA here is from genome assembly GCF_000696875.1 of Nestor notabilis. Lineage (NCBI taxonomy): Eukaryota > Metazoa > Chordata > Aves > Psittaciformes > Psittacidae > Nestor > Nestor notabilis. Next base: position 29,854 of record NW_009912473.1, on the reverse strand, counting down.
TCCAAGATGGATCAGTAAAAAAAATGTGGGAATGTTAACTTCCATGTAGTCAGTATTAGAAAACTAATTTTAAAACATTTGCATCTGTGTGATGTCCTAGTTTATATGTAATCCAGTTATAAAGAAAGAAGGAGGGGGAAAATGTAACTTGGCTGCATCCTTGGGCTGGGTAGCAACTGGCATGAATGGAGTGCTAAATCCCTAAGGTAGTTTCCAGTTAGCCCTGGAACTGAGCACTGGGAGAGCAGCCAGTGTTACTGGGGAAATGGAAGAGCCTTTATATCTTACACACAATATGAACTGTTATTACTAGGTGTGTCTCAAATTACTTGATAACTGGGTATTTCTTCTCCTTGTTGTAAAGTATTTCTGATAACGTATCGGGGATACCGCTGTAACAAATAGACATGGGGAGTGGGGGTAACTGCTTCAGTAGTTACCTGAAGTAATTCTATGGATACAGATTTTGTAGACACAGTTATGTGTTGCTCGGTGTAGAGCAGAGATGTATGCCTGACTGACTAGGTTATACTAATACAGCTTTTGGTACATTCTCAGAAGCCACTTCTTGGAGTGTGTTGGATGAAAATAGGTGACTGTAGAGTGGATCCTTGGCAATAAAAGCAAAGTAATAGCAGAAAGATTTGAAAACTGTAGGCCAGGAGTCACTTACAGGTCCAATTCATCCAGTCTGCTATGCTGCTGATCAGAATAAGCTGCTGTATTTGGTTTCTGGTCCCACTCCTGCTTTTACAGAGGATTCTGTTAAGGATTTGTATTTGTTAAGGAGGGCTGATTGAAATGAAGGTGTTCAAGCATGTAGAATTTGGTGGGGTGGATGCAGGCAGCTGATTCATGTTACTGCACGTAGGCCACCAAGGTTTGTCTTGCTACTGTAGCCTTTTACTTGTATTTCTAAATGCAACATCTGATAGTGATTTGCTAAAACCCTGAGATTATGTTTCAGTGCATAGGAAACAATGTAAGATACAGAGCAGAACACAGGCTAGCTTCACTTGCTCCAGGAGATGGCAGTGTTTTTCCCTTCTGAATTAACTGTAAAAGATTGCCAAATCTCTGAGTTGAAGATGAAATGAAACGTGGAGAAGATCTGAAATAAGTCAAGAATTCTTTCTGGGGAGAGAAGGGGATTTCTTTTTTTTTTTTCTTTTTTTTTTTTTTTTAAACCAATCTTTTCAAGGTTATATCTCTATTGTGTCAGGGGAAAACGATCTAAGGTAAATAGTGTTAGGCAATGCTTTATATCGTGGAATACTTTGTTATGGCATTCAGTGTGTCAAAAATCTGAGGTCATGTTTTCTGCAGTGACTGATTCAGCCTTGAGGTTTTGAATTATTAAATGTTGTTTTTCTAGACAACTTCTTAACTTGTCAAGATCACTTTTTAATATTGTTCTGTAGATCTGGACACTCAAACAGCCATAATCTAAGTTGTTAGAATATCAGTGGAACTGATTGTAGGACATCCTTACAGCTTTCTGTTTTGACAGTAAGCTTTTTTTATTCTTTCTGATAACTGTCTCTTCATTTGTAAAGTAATATTTTCATCTGAGCTGCATTTGTCTTGCTTTATAAGAATGTCCTGTGATGGTCTGATGTCAAGATAAAGATGGTTTGTTTACTGCTTTTTCATTACACTGCAGTGAAAGAAAGGATTTTAGCATACCTTATTGTTGGCCTACTTGTGTCAATTACTGTGGAAAACATAAATGGGTACCAGACAACTTGTTCCAAAAATAATTTTTAGGATTAAAAATTAGTTGTCTTGACTGTGGTCAAGAAATTTTTGCTGCTTCTCTTCTTCCCTGTGTTTCTGTTTAAAAATAGGAATTTTGACTTGCCCATTCTCAAATAAAACTACTACCACTACTGGTTTTGAGGCTACATTTTAGACATATTAGTATACCAATTTTTAACATACCTTGTAGAGAAGTTTTTGGGGGCTAGAGAACCTGTGAACATAAAAATTCATGAAACTTATGTTCTAACCTATTCTTTTCTTTTACTAGGCAGAGCTCTTTCTTTGCCAATGATGTGAGTACAGTTGCTTGAAGTTGCCATCACAAGGGAATACTGAAGTGAAAACAGCCATCGAACAGCTCATTTCTAATGTCATTAACTGTCAGTTGTTTTTTTTTCCATCTTGCATAACTGACACTTTCCTTGGTTTTTTGTTTTGGGTTTTTTTTTTTTCGGTTTTAATGCAGGTGCATTACTTAGAGAGCATTCTCTTCTTACTCTTGTCAACCACTGCTTATTTTGTTTTCCTTTTTTGGTTCCGATATGGTCTGTGTTTTGTTGTTGCTCCTAATTAATAATTCTTTAAAAAATCTGTCCTCATTTGCATTACTTGCATGCTTTTCTCTTCTGAGATTGTTGAAGAGCTCTTTGTTGGTCTGATTGGTCCCTTTTTACACTTGCTGTACATTTGCAACACATTGGCATCATTTGAGCTTGTTATCTTGGTATGAATTTTTTTTGGAAATGCCAGGTCTCCTGTCTTTCTTCTTCACCCTTAGATTTTCCTCCCATCAAACCTTACTGAACAGTGTTAGAACAGAGGAAGAAGTAGAGACAAGACTAATTACATGAAGCTTTCGAACTTGCATTTAGGTGCTGTGGTATCTAGGCAGCTCAAGATTGCTCTGCTATTAGAAACGTAGAAGTAGCCATTAAGTATACATCCTGTTTTCTCTCCTTCACTGATGTCCTACTTAATGGCAACTGTAAGCCAAGGAGGCTATGCCTGTCTTGCTGCCAGGGCTGGTTTTGCTTTCAGGAAATTAATTCTTTTCTAGGAATAGCAAGAAGGGCTGAAATAAAAGCATAGAGCTGCACATTTGTTAACTCTCACTTCTCCCCAGGTAAGACTCGCCCTGTAGCTTTTCTTTTGTTGCAGCTGCCAATCACACGATATTTTTCTTTCTCGGATCTTACAGAGCCAGTGGTGTTCTGAACTGCACTGTGTCACTGCTCCCTTTGCATGATGCTTTAGTAACTTCCTTCAGGTGTATTTCTAATGATTGAGTTATTCAGAGGACGAAATTACCTGCAAAATCCTTTGTTATTGATTATCCGTGAGAGAGCAGAAAACTAGCCTGACCTCTCAGGAACACATCCTCAGTTTGAATCTAACCTTTCTTTAGTATTGCCAGAATCATATTAGTGATTAATCTGACCTTATCTGCTTTGCTGGTTAGGTGTAGGAAAAATAACAACTTTTGGAATAAAAGGTAAAATTGTGTTTTTCACTGTTATGTCTCTTAAGTATGCAGTTCAGCCTGATTGCAGCAGTGAAGTTGTGTGGGTTTCATGCATCTGTCCCTTTTTCTTTGTACTGTTTCACATGAACTGTTTGTATCAGATCTTTCTCATTATATCTGTCACTATGTCCTGATTCCCTTTCTCTGAACTTCAGTCCTCCTTTTCACTGTGCCCTTTGTTTTCCGTTGGGTTCAAAACATTGTATTCTCCACTGTCTTCCCTCTCCTGTCA
>NW_009912473.1:20679-26308 GCF_000696875.1 Nestor notabilis | reverse complement strand
CATTACGTGCAATCGGTTCAGCCTCTAAAAGTGTCATTTGAAGGCTCCTTTTAGTTTTCTAAAAATTTTTGCTCAGAGCTCTTTGTTTCTGAAAGCTCCTTCCAACAGCTCTGCTTCTTCAGCTTCATTTTGTAGAAGTAATCTTATCTAATGTCTGGATTTATAAACTGAAGCAAGTACAGCGTAGAAACCGAAACCAAGTACAGCATAGAACTTTTTTTTCTTCTTGCTTTCTAGTCAAGTGATTGCTGAGAATATTCCATGAATCTGGAATATTTTGCTTTCTTAATAGTAGCAAACAGTAGTATTTGGTTTCCAGACTCCTTTCAGTTTCTCTTCCAACAGTTGTTGCATTAATAAAGTTTAAGGTGACAGGGTAAAAGATTAATTTTCATTCGTGTTCCTTCATACCAAATAAGTCTACCTGGCTTTAAAGCAAGAAGGGCACAACAGGCACAAAACCTGGTTATGTTAACCAACAACTGCGTATACAAAAGTCTCTCTTGTCCTGATGAGATAGGAGATATTAATATTGTGTATAAACTATTAAATTGAAGTCTTGATTTTTGACTCTATACTTGAAGAGGTTTGCCACAATAAGCTGAGCAGCAGATCAGTCCTAAGTGAGGAAACCCACTGAAAATCCCCCAATAAACAAAAAAAAAGCCCTTTTATATGTATTACAGGAATGGCTGCTTGTGCTTCAGGTTGCAAGGGCACATACTCAGAGGCAGCTTCCTCCCTGAAGAATAGGCAGCCTGTATATCACCAAAAAGCAGAGAAGGATTAAATGGTTGGTTTGTCTGGCTGTGATTGTGATGGGAGAATAGTATCTGACTCCTTAAGTCAAAATCTGGTGTCTTTCCGGCTGCATCAGGCTGAGTACTCAGTTTGGCAAGTGCTGCTTGAACTTGGCTCATAATGAATTGCTATCACTTCTGGAAAAATGAGGAACGCTTTGCTGATTTCAGACTGCTGCCAACTTTTTTTCTAAAATAGTCTGAAGTTCAGATTATTGGAATAAGAAGTAATGGGCTACTGCTGTATGCTGAAGCCCATGTGTAACACTGTAGCACGTGAGCCATGAGGACCCCAGTTCTGTCCTCGGTGTTAAGATTTCTTTGCACTTTGTGATTGGATTCTAGTGGTAGTGAAAATTAGCAGGGCTGTTACAGGGTTACATCTTATTAAATGCAGTATTTAAGTGAAAACGTGTGTGTTTTCAACAGATGGGTAAAAACATTTCGGGGAATATTTTTCCATACACTGTAACAAAGGAAGGACATGAAATAGATACTTAAGAATTTGCCAGATCTCTAAGATTTTCTTCTGCTTCATGTTTCATTCTTCTGTGGACAAGCCTGTCTGATTGATTGGTAACGCTGGCATCTCTCACAGTAAAATCTGCAAGCATTAATTTAGCTTAAGGAGAACATCATCTTTAATTAAACTTTTATCATCCCTAAACTGTAAAATTAAAGCAAGAGAGAATAGATTCACTCCTTGCACTGGTTTGCAACTGTAAAGCTTTGGCTTGATCTTCTGACCTTGCGAGTGCCTTGTTCCTGCATCAAAACCCTGGTTGCACTTGAAATACTGCTCAGGATTAACCACTACTTTTTTTTTCTCTTAGGTTTCAAAGATGATAACTGTATAAAAACATGTTGTGCAGCTTGATTAACTGCCTGCTTTGTTCAAACTGTGATTGTGTTGCATGGTCTGAAACACAAAGCCCTGGTAGTCCCTGGGGCTCTGCTTTGTGGTGGTTTTCCTGGCTTTCACAGACCTCTGGGTGAGGCGGATGCGCTGTTGGGCCTTGTGTAGGAACTTGTGGTTACTGGCTTATGGTGACACAGAGTCCTTCTTCCAGGGGTTTGCAATCTAAATAGACAATGCGTAGCATAGTCTGCTAGAGATGTGGGACTGAATGCTGGGAAAGGCTGAGGAGAAACTTCCCTTTTTGCAGTAAAAACCCTTGTTTTGGGTGGTCTGAACTAACTCCATTTTCTCTGAAGTGGAGTGGGAAGAACTTGGCTGCCCAGCTGAGGGGGTGAGAGATGGTACATCTCTGAGCTGTGATGGAGGCAGGGCCATAAGCTGACACATCACATCATCTGGGATGCAAAAGCATATGTGTTTTACCAGTGTGAGTGCCAGCTCATTCCCAGTGTAACACAGGAACTCAGTGACTAGGGGAGGGAAAGAATAGGAGACGTGATTTTCTGTTTTACAGGACTCAAAATATGTTTTTTTTAAAACATTTAATATTTCAATCTCTGTTTCAATATTCAGTGTTTTCAACATTTCTCTCCACTTCAGTAAAATCTAACCATTAATATTTTAAATGTGAGATTTGGAGAAGTTAGGAACTGAACAAACCACAACAGCCCTTTTTGATCGCTAGGTCTGTTTTAGTAACTTCAGTTAGCTTTCCTCTCTCAGAATTACATTTGTCCTTGTCTGCATATCGAACACCCACAGTCTTCATCTGTATTCCTACCTGGTTTGTGCTGATAGAAACAGGAAGCCACTGTACCACACCACCAGACCTCCAGTCCCTGCTCATTTCATAAGGCTTCTTTTTGCAGCTACAGTAATGGCAATGCAAAGTAACATAGGGGTAAGCTCTGTGTCCAGAGGCTGACTATGGGTCTTGTTTTGTCCTATTCAGCTACCTGGAGTAACAATACAGAGCTCTTCATCTTAAGCCTCTCAAACCTTAGAGCTCGATAAAGGAAATTTGTTTGTCATTGCCAGTTGCATAATGCTTACAGTGGAGCTTATTCTAATTTTCCTTCCCTTCTTCCTCCCTGCTGATTGTCTCTTAGCCGACACTTGCCATCCTTCAGCTTGCCTGTGCTCTTTGTCATTGCCAGTTCCTGGCTGAATGTAGCCCATGTGTTTGTCAGAGCAAGAGGCATATTTTGAATGGGTCAATTTGAATCAGAACAATAGACCAAAGCAGCATTTCCTGGTGCCTCAATGTATTCAGGTTCCCCATGTATAGGATTCCCCCAGGTACAGTGCTGTACATTGACAAATTTCAAGACTTAAGATGGCTATGTCCAAACTGATGAGCATCTGTTGGGAGGCTGCCAAAGATGCAGGTAACCATTAGGTGCCAATATGCCACTGGATAAAACAGCTTCATTATACAGCCTATGGTCCAGTTTTATTACAGACCACAGGGACACATGGACTAATCAGCACTTGGGAAATGAAGGGAGACAACATGATGGAGTAACAAAACCGTCCCTCTCCATCGTTATCTGCCGTTATTATAGTGAATTGCCTCATGTTGAGAATTACCCCACTCTGTGCACAGCCCCATGCCTCAGACAAGTTCCTTCCTAGAAATTAATTATCGTCCTGTGAGTTCAAGGTTAGGAATTTGTTTTCAACTTTATTGCTAAAACAGGGCTGTGCTGTTTTATCCTTCTGCTTAGGTTTTTCCTCCTCTAGCTGCTAAGTTCATGAAGGAGCAAAGCAGGTTTGATTAGTTTGAAAGTCATGTGGAAAATTGAAAAGACACCATCGCGAAGGTGTCTCTTTGAACAGAAATTGGTTGTGTCATCTTGCTAACTGTAAAACCTTTCTCAAAGAGCTAATTTGCAAGTGTTGATAGTTTTGTTGGTTGTTGGGGTTTTTTTCTAGGGTTTTTTGAGTTTTTTAATTTTTTAAAGCATTCTGGGTTTTCCACCCCAATGTCTCAGACCAAAAATTATTAGAGGAGCTTCCATATGTCATCTATGACTTGAGACGTTTAGACAGAGCTTGATATCCCTCAGGAAATCTGTAATTCTGCCTGAAGATAGACTGGTATGTGACTTCTTTGTGGTTTTTTTTCTAGATTGTTATAAATACTCTCTTCCCTAGAGAAAATGTATTCCAATAACTACATTTCCAATAAATACTCTCTTTTCCATAATTGATCTCTTTATTTTTTATCCTGTCCCTTCTACCACCTCCCATATGCTGCCTTTCTGTGCTGGAGCTCTACCATGTGTCTCCTATTTTAGCCAAGCCAGCTCCTGAGTATCAGTGTGGGCCCGACCTCTGCTTGGAGGATGCTGTCCTTAAAAGCTTGCCAGTTCTCCTGAGATCCTTTCAGAGGTGCCCTGTGGGATCCCACCTACCAATTCCCTAAACAAGCAGTAGTTTACCCACTTAGTGATCAGGGTTTGTGCTGTACTCCTTTCTTACTCCTCACAGGGCCTTGGACCCCACTGTTATGTGGTCACTACAGCTGTGGCTGCTGCCCACTATCGCATCCTTGGCTGGCTCTTCGTTGTTGGCGAATAGCAGATGATGGACATCATTGTCCTGCTTGGCCCACACAGTTACTTGTATCAGTAAGTTCTCCCTGACACCTCCAGCAATCATCAACACTTGGGTCTTGCTGTGTTGCCCTTCCAGCAGGGGACAGGAGGTTAAAGTGCTCCCAAGATCAAAGGCCTGCGATACAGAGGGTTGAGCTGTTTGAAGAAGTCTTTGTGTTTGCCCTCATGTTGGTCAGGTGAGGTGGCATCCTCCCCCTGTAATGCCACCCTCACTGGTTTTTCTGATCGTGACCCATGAGCCTGCACCCAGCCCATCACCCATCCCATGGAAATGCTCTGCACCTCTGAGCAGCTCCTTCTACCAGGGGCATCTCCCCTCCTCTTCTTCACTGCCTGTCTTAGAGCAGAGCTGGTACACACCCAAGCAGACAGTAGCAGCTGCTTTCCTGTCCTGCAGGTCATTTCCCAGGCTGGTCACGCTAGGTGGGGGGTGCCTCCTTTCATCCTCTTCCTGATGTCTCTTGTTCTCATTACCCTACAAATTTTCCTTTTTAAAGCATGTCAGATTTGATACTGGGCTTAGTTTAAAGAAACCCATAAAATTTGATGCCTTTTACAGACCATGTTTGTTTAGCTGCAAGCCTGCATTAAGCGTTTCTCCAGATTAAGTTCCTTGCCTAGGTCCATAGCTGCGGTACTCAGACAAATGTGATCAAAACTTGCCCAAAGTGAGGACTGGACAGGTTGTCAAGCTGATACAAAGCTTCTGTCATGTCATCATACCTATGCCCCTCACTCATGCACTGTCACTGCTACCTAAGAAATAAATCATCAGTGTGTGAAACTGTAGTGCAGTAATGGACCTAGAGTCTCCTTGTACACGGAAGGTGGAGCATCTGAGGCTTTCAGAGATAATTAGGAAGACTGTTGCCTAAGAGTAGTGATAAGGGTCTCTTCATTGACAGGATAAGGTACAAATGTTTTCTCCTGACGGGCAAGGCATCTCTAGATCTGTGGGAGAGTTGGGGCAGAGGGAGGTGCACTGAACTGCTCAGTGGGGCAGGAGATTCTTGTAGGAGCCCGATGAAAACTGAAAATTAGGAGGGAATAACCTCAGAGCAACTTTTAGGCTTATGTTGTAGCTAAGAATGCTTCTCATTGAAAATCATATTTGATGAAATTTGCATGAAGTATCCTTTTCCCTTCCTAATTATAGAGCTGGCATAATGATTCAAGAATATCCAGACTATTTATGAAGTGAATTTTGTGAAGGGAAAGCTATGAACTATATTTGATTTGTTTAATTTATTTGACAAGCTTTGAGTCTGACCCAGCTTGGGAGCAAAAAA
>NW_009912473.1:0-20648 GCF_000696875.1 Nestor notabilis | reverse complement strand
GAGAGCACAAGGCCTTTATCTTCACTGAATTACTTCTGCCAACAAAGAAAACCTTTGGCTCTTCATTTATTTCAGTCCCAGCCTGATGTTTGTTTCTTATCACCCAGTCCTGGATCATCTGACTTGTCATACAGACTCACGGTTACTTTTTCCTCTTCTACCTAATGCTGAAAATGAGAATCTCAATTCCCCTCCTTACAAACAGCCTACCAGTAAGGTGTGTTTTGACAGGAAATTTTGTAACTGTGCAGAATTGCTATAAAATCCAGTATGGGGGGGAAATGATCATCCCTGACATCTAGGGCAAGACTGGGAATAGGTCTTCCAGGCTAGTGTGTCCTGGGGCATTACCATTGATTTTGAAGAGTAGCACAAGACGGTTAGGCACACAGGGAGGGTATGAATGTCAGCATAAGCAGATAGATAGAAAGAGACAGTAGTGGCCAACCTTTGGCTCATGAGCAGCTTTTCTCCCCTGAAATGACTTGCTGGCACTATTGAGAGGCAAAGCAAATAAAAAAAGAAGAGAGCCACAGCTTTCTGCTCTTACAGGACGAGCAAAGTTTGCCACAACTCCTTGCTCTTTCTGCCCTGATTTATCCCAGAATCTCTGAGATGCCACAATAGCTGATGCAGATTTCTTCTGATCACTGATTCATTCTCTTAGACAATGTAAAGTGCGTATATTGATTAATAGATAAATAGGATGCATTGGCTGTACTAAGCCTACTGATCATGCTTGCATACAATCATGGAAACAACACTCCTTATTAAAAGACTACAATGAGTACAATTGCAAAGTCAAGTACTCAAAAGGCTCAAAATGTCAGTTACTTATCCTTTCTTCAGCCCATTTGTGTATTTTTCATATCATAGTATGATTAATTGCATGCTACACCAAATTTCTTGCCTTCTAGCAGTGAGGCTTATAAATGTACTTATCCTCCCATAGTCAGTGGATTGTTTGAATGCCTATAGCTTTTTTTTGGGAAGATTTTTGGTGCCTGTCAGTAGCCATCAAGAGGGCAACCTGTCACTTCTGCAGTACACTGTGTGCTTTTAAGCTTTCCATAATACAGTTATGCAAGAAAATCTAACAATGAGTTGCAGCCACAGGGAGGAAAGTAAAGTGAGACTAGTGGCCCTTGTTCAGCTGGCTGTTGAAAATTTCATGATGGCATTGATGACATGCACACACACAGTTACTCTATTCTCCCTATTCAACTACTTGTTCATTTTCATGGCACCAGAGAGGCACCGGTCTGAGAGACAGACATACCTCCATCTGTGTGTGTGTGCTGGTTCAGCTGGACTACACTCCACATAGTATTTTCTTTATGTTAGATAGGCTGGGAATGAAATATTACTGTAAAACCTACAGCATCAATGTATTTTTAATTAATATTTCGAGTGCTTTGCTTTTATAAACATACACTGGTTTTCTTCCTGTTCATTTTTGTTGTTCTTACTCCTCTAATTTTCCTTCTACTTTTATTTATAAGTACTAATTAACTGTGCCTACAGGCCGTAATACTTCCCTAATGAACAAGCCATGCGCTTTATGAGAGTACCTCAAAAGACATGGAAAGAACCACTGCCATCTGAGCCAAACCCAGCACATCTCCTCATGTCAGCCAGACAGTGAGAGAGCAGCTCCATTTACCAGTCTTTTGGAGAGCTCCTGATGCTGTGCAATTAAAAGAAAGCCTGCAAACAGCAAGAGCATCGGTGCTTGGCCGATGCTTGGTCAGCTTGGTCAGCAGCAAGGGGGGTGAGAGACTTGCTGTGAACTACGTGCCAGGAGAGAAAGAAGCACTTCCCAGGAGCCTGCTGGAGCTGTGCTGACTCTGGCTTGTGCCATCGTCCTCCGACCTTGCCTGAAAATACACCACGTTCAAGGTAAAGGAAAACGTCTGAGGACAGAGTGAAAGGGAAGAGCCAGCTCAGCAGGGAGATGGGGAATTAGTGTAATTGGGTGTGCATGGGAGTGCCTTCAGATGAAGGAGACTTTAAATGGAGAGGAAGGACAAGTACTTTCTGGGAAAAAGAAAAATGGGAGAAATTTACTGCCTCCACACTAGCATCAAATGGGATGGCTGTGTATTTCCATCCCTTCCTCTTGCAGGCAGAGTCAGAAACAAAATAGCGCTTCAGAGCTGTTACATTCTGCAGCATAATAGCCCAAAAATGGCACTGGGAAGAAATCATCTAATTCACACTGTTTCCTTATATTTTTTTAGGCATTTTCAATAAAAGGCCCCATGTTGAACTGTCTTTACGGTGTTAACATAAATACAAGTAATGGGAAAGACAGAATAGAAATAGACTTCCATTTGGAGAAATTAAAATCTTTTAACGTAATGCCAAATGGAATTGTTGTTGTGAATCATTGTGTAACAGAGAGGAAAAGAATGGATGTTTGATTTACAGAAGATCCTGCTTATCATTCATTGCAAATGAAGCAAATGCAGTTTCATTGCATGAAGGAATTTTCAACTGGCTTCAACTGTTATGCACTCCATTTAGCCCAGAAGCTAGATGAGACATGCAGAAAGAATGGGTATTATGTAAAATAGGCATAAGTGAAGGGAAAGCTGCAAGAATGAAGCTCCATGGGGCTGAAAAATACCTTTCCTAAATCTCTCCATTTCTTCCACTTTGCCCGCATAACGACGCCTGGAAGAAACCCAAAACCAGCATCTCTCAGGCTGAGCTTACTCTTCTGCATGGAGAGCAGCAGCTGTGCCATGCAGCATCAAGGAGGGAAGGGGAGAGCTGGTGTGGTATAAAGGAGCACCAGGTCCCCCTCTTTGTCTGTCAGACCAGTGTCTGACTTTTTGTACTACGTCACTTAAAACCACAGCAATTCTTCCTGTGGAAAGGTGAGTTTGCTAAACACAATGAATGGAAAACACTGCTTTCGGGCACAGGGCTGTATGTCACACATTTCCCTCACCAGCTGAGAGTATCCAATAGCACATACAACACACATTTCCCTTCTGTGGTTTCAAAATCACTTTTCCTCAGTTAAATCCACCTTATGAAAACATGACAAATATGAATCTTTCATGATTCTTTGGTACTTCTTTGGACTTACACTAGTCTTATTCACAGCACAAAGCAAAACAAGGTTAGAGCAACACTGATCTTTCCTCATATTGCACTTTTATCTGTGAACATAAATGGAAGAAAAGCCAAGCATTAAATAGCTTTATAGAACAGCTTCTACCAAAAGGGTCTTTATGTCAATGACAGAAAATGAGGTCAAGAGTGTGTGGTCACATCAAAAACTACACTGTGACTTTCTGTTTGGTAGGCCATGCTGCAAAAGCCAGCATTAAATGTGATTTAGAAAAGAAACACATAGGGAGGAATATCTAATCAGAATAACCTGACTTCCAGCCTTATGGTTACATCTGTAGCCTGTAATTTCTTTCTAAATCATCTTTAAGAACAAGAAATACACAGAAAGTATTATTATAAAAAGAAAAAAAGCACCCACAGAAAAAGCTGACGTTAACAAAACCAGCAATACGTAGAATAAAATAAATCAGGCCAAGCACAGTGCAGTTTGCCCCAAAGCCTGGGCTTTTGAAGTAAATTAGGATAAAAATAAAGTCTGTTTTTTTCTGTTTTAAGGTATTCTACACTCAACCTTCTTGACTTGTACAACTTGCACTTGTGAGCACAAATATTGCTATTTTACATTCTTACTTAAGATGGCTTCTTATCCTCAGGCTTTAAAATTCCTGCTGGAGTCTCTCAAGTCATTAAATAATTCTGTGGTTTAATTATCAAAATGATTGCAACCTACATCCAGTGAGTGCAGCAGCATGGAGGAGATATGAAGGGTGTGATATATGTGTATTCTCTGCAGTAGAGGAAACATAAACAGTCATCAGTCATGTTGGCTCCTCCACATAAAGCAATGATGGGAGAGAGTTTTTTGGAGGCCTGACAACCCAAAGAGGATTTGGGACCCAAATTAATGTACGAGAGCCTTCTCTTCTCCTCCCTTCCACCACCCTAAGGTAAAATTTCTTCAGCACGTCAGTTTCTTCTACTGGATTTTCGCAATCATCTTAAGTTCCTGACAGTGGGCACATGCAGACCACCAAAATCAGGGCAGGATAGAGTTGCACAATGCTTAACTGATGCTAAAATCAGCTTAGGATATTCATCGCCCCTACCAGTAGGGCCTTATCCAGTAGTTTAACTTACAGGAAAACTTGATGTCCCTATGCACTCCTTTGGATCACAGTGGATGAACACTGAGATGAGAAATCCTGGTTCAACTTCCTTTCTTCATCCTTAAAGCATAGGCTAGTGCCTTAGCACATCCTGGGACAATGGGTCCCAAATCCCTCTGAAAATTCCACTTTGCACAACCTAGAGGTCACGTTTTACAATAAAATTCCTGGTTTATATTAAAATGGGGGGTTATATTAAAATCTCCTCTTTACCATTTGGTAAAAGTAATTTCTCTTGGATTTTTGCATGGGAAGAGGGGCACCTTCAACAGGCAATACTGTTGGAGCCACTTTTTTCCTACTGCCACTTAAATACCACTGCACATTCAGGTGGGGAACAGCAGAAAGTTCAAACTTGGGCAGATGGAAAACCTGAATTCATCTTTATACTATCCCAGGTATGTTTGCTCTGACTATTGGCTTATCTACTATGTACTAACCTGACATGACTTAGAATGAGAAAGAACCCTGATAAAGCTGTTTTAAAGGTACTGAGCATTAGCAGGAAACTAATGATTGTAAAGCCCAGGCAGAGACAGGAATCTCAAGCAAGTGAAGTGTTAGGTGCTGCTGTCTTCAAAGAAGTGGAGCTTAAGATGTGCCTCTTTCTACAGTTTTTAATAATTCTTTGAGAAGTTTCTCTTCTCTTGGCTGCCCAGAAAGGACACAGACTGAAATGTACTCATCTTACAGACAACACAGAGAATACTGTCTGCATGGTGAAACTGCGTGTTACAATTCAGGTTTGCAAGAAGATGGAACTACCAGTCACCTCAAACACTTGTAGGGCATTTGTCTACAGGTGAGCACTTGTCTATTTTGAAAAGATATGGGGAAACATGGTAGAATTCAAAGAAACAAAACTTGATCGCTCTCCAGCTGCTGAGAAGAAGTTGCATAACCAAATAACTGCATAAATACTGGATCGATTGCTACACCAGTAGTCTCCAGCATGTGGACCACTTTGTCATATGTGAAGTCCTGTGCTAAAACTGAGACTGCTGGTGGAAAACAAACCACGATGTAATCTGCAGAACATCCTCTTGCCCAGTATTAGCTGCACTGCTGTAGCAGTCAATCTTGGTGTGCCTGCTGGCTTTCCGATTTGGGTGTGTATCACACTTTCTTTCCCTTTCAACCCACTTTCTATTGAAATAAAACCCACAATCAGGGAAAAAGGAACATACAGCAGCTTCCAGGCAGATCTCCAGTCTGGATGGTCAAATCTCAAACTACCAGGGTGTGGTGGTGTAGTGGTTCAAGCCCAGCCGGCAACCCGGAACCACGCAGCCACTCGCTCACTTCCCCCCCTCTTCCTTCCTCCCCCTGCTCCCAGAGGGATGGGGAGGAGAATCGGAGGAATGTAACTCCCACGGGTTGAGATAACAGCACTCCAGAAACAAAGGTAAAATACAACCCACTACTGCTACCAATAATAACGATAAGGGAAATAACAAGGGGAGAGGATACAATTGCTCACCACCCGCCGACCGATACCCAGCCCGACCCGAGTAGTGATCTGCCCCTTCCAGCTAACTCCCCCCAGTTTCTATACTGGGCATGACGTGCTGTGGTATGGAATACCCCTTTGGCCAGTCTGGGTCAGGTGTCCCGTCTCTGCTTCCTCCCAGCTTCCCCTCCTCCCTGGCAGAGTGTGAGACTGCGAAAGTCCTTGGTTGGAGTAAACATTACTTAGCAACAACTAAAGACACCGGCATTATCAGCGTTGTTACCATGCTGAAAGTCAAAAACACAGCACTGCACCAGCTGTGAAGAAGGAGAAAAAATGACTGCTGTAGCTGAACCCAGGACAGGTGGTCGTCTAAGAAGAACCTGTTAAAATAAATCATTTCCTTAGGGAAATCACTGATGTTTTACCTTGTGTTGTAGCATAAAGTCTGCATTCCCAGAGTAGATTCCCACATCTGTCTCTGATAACAGAGAAGGAAAAGGGTTGATGGAAAACTGCCAACATGCTGGGGACAAGAGTATGTGTTGCCCAACGTGTTTTTAGGCACAGTAGGAATCCATGCACAGACAGAAATTATCAGAGAGAGAAAATGCCTTGGCATCTAAGCCACATTCAATGCGTGGGAGAGCCTCAACGCCAGCTCAAATATAGCACAGTGAGCAGATGTCTTTACTACAGTAGGCATACTTAGACCTCCCTGGATTCACAGAAACAGCATAGAATTCCAGTCTCTCTCATTCAAAAATTATAGCAAAAATCTTTGTTGGCAGTCACCTTTTATATAGGCATGGAAGGCTACAACACTCACCCACGGCGAGAGATCTGCAGTAAAGACAGGAAGGAACAGCAGAAGTTAAAGGGAAGCAATTTCCATTCCTTTTGAAGCCAGGCTTCCTTATGTAGAAGGATGCAAAACTCCTTGTAGCCAAACTCAGGAGTTGTAGACTGGATGTGGAGGCTAAAGGATGGGTGAATAACTGGATGGACCTTCAGATTTAAAAAGTGCTTATAAATCATTTGAAGTCTACCAAGTGGCTGGTAATGACTGGTGTTCCTCAGTGACTGATGCCAGAGCCAGTAATATTAAGTGTCTTCACCTGGACAATGTGGTGAAATGCACAATCAACAAAATAATAGATGGCAGGAAATGGAGATAGCAGTTGACACACCAGAGGGCAGAGCAGCTATTTGAAGACACCTCAAGAAGCTGGAAGAATGGGCTGGCAGGAACCTCATAATGTTCAGCAATGACAAATGTAAAGCCCTTGTAATGGAATAAGCCTATGCCACAGCACAGATTCTGCATTGGCTGTCTAGAAAGCACTTTACAGAAAAGGACCTGTGAATTGTCCTGATGGACAAGATGAACCTTGAGTCAGCAGTGTACCCTTGTGGTGAAGGATGGCCTCATAAGGTAATAGCAAGAATGCAGCCAGCACGTCAAGGGAATGATTCTTCACTTCTATTTAGCAGTTATGGGGTTGCTTCTGTCCTACTAGATTCATTTGTAGGCTGTAAAGTACAAGAAACATCAACAACTGGAAGTTAAACAGAAGGTTCCCAGGCTGGTTGGGGCTGAAGCACTTGGCCTGTGAGGAAAGGCTGAGGGAACTGGGCTGGTTCGGCCTGCAGGACATGTGTCTTCAGGAACACCTAATTGCTGCCTGACCTAGCTTAAAAGCTGTCCTGGCTTTGAGACCTTCAGAACTCCCTTACAAACTCTTTTCCTGTGATTTTATGAATCATAGAACCCAAGAGAGAAAGCAGGAAATAGAAAAATCTGGATTCTTAATGCACTGCTTAAAACTTTCCCTGAGGGTGGCAGTTTCTGGGTGGTGGAGAGCCCTAGTGTCTGTTTCCATATCTGATAGCAGAAGGGTTCATGCCTGAACTTCATGAGTTTAATACCAGCCTTACAAACTCCTGTTCCCAGCCTTTGAGTCTCATGCCCATAAAAATCTCATAGTTGTGGATGTTTCTGCAAATAGCTATTAGGAAAAGCTTTGTGTATGTATGAGGGTGACTGACAATTATCCCCACCTTATCAGATATATAAAGGTATATTAAAATGCTTGCTTGCTTGCTTCCCTTTTACTGGAGAGATTTTTCACAGCCCACCTCACAATGTTCATTTGAGCTATGAACTACAAACATCACGTCCAGTTTCTAGAAGATACTGCTCCACACCTACCCCTCTGGCTTTGGAACAGCTCCCCAGAGAGTCACAGAAAATTGGTAGGTAGAGGAATTAATAAATATATAGCAACAACAATTAATGTGAATACAAAACAATGCAGCAGGACAAGTAACTATAATGTTTAATTCCTTCTAGTATCCTTCCTCTCATTGAAGGAGAAGCTGCTTGAAAATAATATAAAACCTCACTGAGTATGGCTACTGTGGACACACTGGGTTGTTTTTTTTTTGCTTTGCCTAAATTCAGTGGAATACAGAATGTACAACCTTAATGGGAAATTCAATTTCAAATGAAACCCATTGGTGATTTAATATGAGAAGCTACTATTGATAAACTCTTAAGGACACTAACATAAATTCTTTATTGGGATGTTGTCACTACAAAAAACTCTTTTTCCTATTTTAAATCTGAATTACTGGAAAAAAATATTAAGGTATGAAATGTCCTGGTTTATGATGATTCTGAAGGTACAGAATTAGATTTTTCTGGCAGATTTACTGTTTTTAATTAGAATCAAAAGAGCAAAGTCATAGCTATAATAAAATCTTAAATTTGCAGTAATATTTTAGTAGATGCATCTGAGGGAGCCATCTGGCCCAGAAGAACAGGTCAACTCTCTGAATATTTGATATCGAAAGCTAAGTAGAACTAAAAATATTAACTTAAACATAAAGTATTAAGTTTATCAACCAGGTACTGCCTTGAAGAAATAGAGTATGGGACAGTGGCAATACAAAAGAAGCAATTTTAATCTTTTTATTAGACTGTTAGCAACAAATCTATGGAATTCTAACTGAGTGCTTGAAGTCAGGCCTCTACTTTCTTTTTGTAATGCAAATGAAAATTAATTATTCATGTAGCATTTCCTGAATGGATACTGAAACTACTTCATCATTTTTATTAATCTCTTAGGCATACACTGCGGTTTGCATGAAAAAGAAAATGAGATATGAATTTACTGAGCAAAGAACACAGCCCTCTCCTAGTTAAAATGTGTGCTCTCTGTGTGTTCATTGCCGGTATCACTCTTTGAAGAACGGAGAATGGTTCTGAGCTGCACTGGTAGCAAAATTCTCCAGACTTCTTTCTCTGTTTGCCCATTTATTACTTGTCTCACCTTTAAAAATGTGTATACAGTGGTGGATGAAATTCATTCCGTCAACTGAACATGAAAAATAATCAGGGGACTTTCACTTATTGCTGCATGAACTGGTTTTCCAGTCTCTCTCTCTATATGTCATAAACAATATAAATTCAAGCTTAGTTTTATCCTTTTTTTTTAAGTACAGGGTGAATTTGAAGACCCTCCTAAAGAAGCCCAGAAGTGCTACCTTGACCCCTGAAGCAATGTAAGTACAGCACTGTGACCCAGGCAGCCAGAGGCAAGCTGTCAACTTTCAGCAAGGCTGTGCTGGCTCGAGTATCTCTGCACTGTGCACCTTTACACAGCCGTGCCCATCACCAGATCTGACCAGAGCTGGGTTGTCACGGTTTCCTTTCAGGGTTGCACCTCACCCCATGCAATCGAAGCCACCAAGGCTGCAGCTGTGTGGCTCAGGACCGTTGGTTTTTGTCATCACCCCATGAGATATCACACATACAGTGAACTAGATTTCTCTTTGCTGTGCTTGTATTGAGAATTGTATTCAAACAGAGAAAATCACAGGAAGGCATCTGGATATGCTCTGGAGGTGGCAGGAAGAGGAGAATTGCCTGCTCTTTGGTCATGGTTTCTAAATTCCAGTTCATCACTGACAGGGGCAGTACCTAAGTTCTAGCTTGATTTAGGCGTAACTTCCAGACACTAGATTTTGTTCTAGTTCGTTAATGAGCTCTTCCGTACCTCTGATTTTATTTTCCTTAAAATGCTCATTGATAATGTTTAAATTGCCTTGGCAAGTTTGATGAGCTTGACAGACTTCTATATTGTCTTCCAGTACATCTTTTCCACTATCACCTTTTGATATTTAACATACAGATTTAATTATCAGGGAACATAAAACCATAGAATCCTTTAGGTTGGAAAAGACCTTCTTTGTGGCTTAAGACCTGTGGGCAACTAAGTACTGCACAGCTGCTTGCTCACTCCCCTCCCCATGGTGGGATAGGGTGGAGAATCAGAAAAACCTAAAACTCATGAGGTAAGGACAGTTAATGATTAAAATAAAGGAAAATATAACAACAACAACAATAATAATAATATAGTAATTGTAATGAAAAGGAGAGAAAGAGGAATAAAACTTGATAAATGACAGTGATGCAAAATACAATTGCTCACCACCCGCTGACCAATGCTCAGTCCATCCCCAAGCAGTGATTGGTGGCTCCCAGCTACCTCCCCCAGTTTACGTGCTGAACTGATTCTGTGTTAAGAAATACCCCTTTGCCTACCTTGGGTCAGTTGTCCTGGCCATATCCCCTCCTAGCTTCTCGTGCCCCTCCTCACTGTCAGAGCAGAGGAAACTTTAAAGTCCTTGAATTAGAGTAAGCACTACTCAGCCACAACTAGCGCAACAGTGCGTTATCAACATTATTCTCAGACTAAAGCAAACCCACAGCAATGTACCAGCTACTAGGAAGAAAAGTAACTCTATCCCAGCCAAAACCAGGATAACCTTTAAAATCATTGAGTCCAACTGTAAACAATAGATGAGAATATAAGATTAGAATTTAAGGTGTAAAGTTCACAGCAGCTTTCACTGCATTGAGTCTTGAAGGCCTGAGGATTAGTGTGCATCTTATAAATGCCTCTCTCTGTCCAGATAAGATGCAGATCAGTGTAATGCTTGGGCTGACAGAGATCATGGGACAATGTGCCTTTCATCTAAGGTGTGTATTGAGCTTGTCTCCCACACCAGGCATGTGTTAGCTCCTAGCACCCCCAGGTTGCAGGGCAGGACAGCAGGTCCTGTGTTAGCAGAGACCAAGCAAACACCAGAACTGTGTAGCACTGTCTCTCATCCCAGACATTACCTTCATTAGCAAGAACATCCAGCTGTCACAGACACAGCTTTCTGACTGAAATTGATCTGACTGCACAGCACTACATGGATGTGGATGTGTTGAGCCGGGCTGGGTGGGTTTCTGAATAGATGCTCCTGGGTTTAGGAGATAGCCCAAAAAGGAGCAGCTGTGCCTAGTCAAGAGCTCAGTTTGGAGTGCTTTTGACAAGTGAAGTGTAAGTTGCTACAGATAATCCATTATCAGCCTTGGCTCGTTTGGCTTCTTTCTGTGTCTTCCTTGGGAGCACTGCAAAAGCCAAAGTTGTGTTTACATAGCTCTGTTCCTCCTTGGCAATCTCCTTATCCTCTTGGAAAGTAAGTGAGGCACAAAAGCTGCACACTACAGGAACATCTGTAGTAACCCTATCTTTGCCTGTTCATAAAACAAAGCAGTATAACAAGTGGCAGTTTTGCCTTCAGCCTCTCTTTTTGAAAATAGTACCAGGAAGGCACACGCATTCTGTATCAATCAAGCAACACACAGATGCCATAACCAACCCAGAAAAAGACAGCACTTTGCTTCTGTGCTAGCATCAGAAAAAGCTACAACCTATTTCTAATCAGGGCTTGTTGTGCAGATCTGGAAAAGGACAGATGGGACAGACAGGGTTGGTAGAGGGCCTCATGAACCACAGGAAAGACCAAAAAGAGTTTCCCTTTTGAACTCATATCCTCTGTTTGAAGGTTTGGGTTCATCACCCTGAGCCTCTTTCTGACCCAGATGCCTATGGCAGTTTTCCCACAAGACATGCCAAAGGCGAACACATAATCGTTTAATGGCTGAAGCAGATTAGCAAGCAAGAGAGAAGTTCAAATCTTTCCTTTGGCCTGGTAGGCAGGGATTGAAATTCATATCTCATAATTCTGAGGACAATGGCTGTTGCCTCAATTTTCTCTCTTTCTTTCATTTAATAAAGCTTCAATTACTCTGTTCAAAATGGGATGCAGTTAACAAGAGACTAAGCACTTCTTTCCCTCCCTGGTTTGTCAAGGTGGCTTATAGTTTAGTGACCAGAGGAGATGTGGAAACTGAATTTCCTCAGAGAAGAAAAAGGAATTGTCTAGATATAAGGTGCATTTTTGCACAGTTCCCAACCTGTTTGGAACATTTCTCCAGTCAGATGTTCCACTACACCCTGACCAGATGTGAACACCAAATAAATTTGCTGAAGTCTTCTTTACAAGAGCAAATTTCTCTCTGAGACATCTCCATATGGTTACTAATGACCAAATATAGTAATGCCCAAAAAATATCACTAAAGGAAAATCATTCATGAGAGTATTTTCAAAAAACATCCTGCTATCCTCAATTATTTTAGGTCTGATGTTTGCAAGGAAGCCTGAGGACCCCCTGCTTTCTGGCAGAACAGCTCTGCTTAATTAAAATAACATAATTTAGAACAGCAGACACAGATCAAGTAATAAATGATATAAAAATAGACCAGCTCACAAAACAAGAGAACACGCCCATATTTGGTACCAATCATAGAATCAACTAGGTTGGAAAAGAACTGTAAGATCAAGTCCAACCTTTACCCAAGCACTGCCGAGAAATCTGATTCTTACCTCCTTCCCTTCACCAATAACATGTAGTTTACTCATTTTAAGTGGGTTTTTTTTGCATTGGTGTTACATGCGATGTTATCTAGATCACTTCATGAGCAATTTTCACATTGCAGAGTGGAATAAACAGCTCCAAAAGCATATCAGAGAGACACCTCCTCTGTATATTTTCATGGCAAAATTAATTCTAGCAAAAATAAATTGGGAAAGGAACCTTACAGAAATTATTCTGAAATAGTGTGCTGTGAAAACTGAAATGTTCTTATATAATTTGCTAAAATATCAGTATGTTTTTTAGATAGAGAATCTGCAATATTGGCCAGAAACACCTGACCAATGCCACAGCTGTTTTTTTGACTTTGTAAATGTTATTTTCATCCCTTTTATAAGCAATTTGGTTAATCTGTTATTGAAGGGGTGAATGTCATTCTTGCATTATTCCCCACAGAATTTTTAATGGTGTCAGGGGGAACAGGTTTGGTCTCAAATAATGTATAGCTGTGCCAACACAAAATGTATTTGGGTATCATTCCTGTACAGTGTGAGAAATGAGACTAGAATACTTTATATGCAATATCAGACTACCAGTCAGATCACCAGAGTGGTCAATCTGCTAAACTCTTGGTCCAAACAAATGCAGACAACCTTCGTGATACCTTTGTGACTATCAGTTATGATGAGATGGAGAACTTATTTCTAAAAGACTTAAGATAATGATGGGAGGCTTAAATCTGTCCAGAAGCTATTAGACTAAGTTGTCTTGCAGTAGAAGCATTTCATCAGTATGAAGCAGCTCCTGAACCTCTTTAGCCTACAGCATGGCAAGTTCATAAAACCCAGAAGAAGCTTTGATTTAGTTGTGGAGGCTGACAGTCAGGAGCTACACACTTGTTGGCACAGAGGGGGTGGCATGACTGTGAGAGGGGGTGGTTGATAAACAGGCACAGCCATCCCATCTTAATCTGCTTGTGTGTGTGCAAATTGCCACCCACAGCCACATAGTAAAGGAGAAAAGAAGAAAAATTGCACCTTTAGAGTGAGATACTTAGTTATTTCCCACCTGGTAGGACATGCCTAGCACCATGCAAGACCTGGTGGCAACAGAGGAGGAGGAAGCCCTCCATCACTCCAGTGTAACTTGCTGGTTGCTCTTACAGGCTGGATTGGATCTATGCTGGTATGTCATGACATAAACTAGCTGGGGAAAATAAAAGCAATCGAGAACCATTATTTAATAAAGGGATTGATCTAAAGGAAGACTTTTTGCCTAAAATTGTGATTATTCATTCTTGTACTCCCAGGACGTGTATCGTCTTTGCAAGATGTGTTTCATTCAAAATCCCAGTCCTGTCCAGCCAGAGATATGCTTGTCTCTTCTGCTGTGATTTATTTTTACTGCTTTGTGTCAATATTGAACAAGCTCTTTAACACTTCTGGAGCAAGTGAAGATGTGATAAAGAGAATGGCAGTTTTTCTCTCATAAGCTGTCATTACCTAAATAGCTGTGAATGTTGTGCTATTGCTTTTATGCAATTTAAGATACTGCAATGTAGACATTATTTCGCTACATGATTTTTGAATCTTCCCCTAGCTTTTATATGGGCATCTTCAGATGACAATTTACAAATTCTCTTTACTATGAAGAAAGACAATTCATTACACTTCGCTGAAATCTTTAAGTTAATAAAGTCACTTTTCTGACATTGCTAATTTACAAGTTATAAGTCTTTATGCACAAAGCTTTTGGATACCCAGGTAATTTTATTTTTTAAATCTTCAGACTCTGAAAACGAGTCATTTTATACACCCTCTTCCATCTCATGTAACATCTATTAGCTTCTCATTGTAATATCCAGAATACATTTCTATGTTCATTTATGCCAATGTTGGGGTAATTAAATTTTTAATGTATAAATATGTCTACTCCAAATGTGACTAAGAAACAGCACACGTTTCCCCTTTGACACAAGAAATATGCCTGAGGAAAGAATGCCATGAAATACTAAATGCAAACTTACAGACCCAGAAATTACATGGCTACTTTACTGTTTTGAAAGGCTAAGTTAAGTTAGCCAGCAATGAAAAATTACCCTTGTGCTGACAGCTGTAAGTCAGTACAAAACTAAAATGATTTTCCTTTTTTATTTCCCTTTTGCTCTCTGGATCCTTAGAAACAGCAGCTGTTATATGAGCTGGCTTCAAAATAACACTTCTGTTGTTAGAGGTCCCATTAGGGACTTCAAGTACTCAAAGAAAAAGCAACCTACCTTCCATCTACCTTCCTGGATGTTCAGGGAGGGTAACCAGGTACAGAATTTCCAAAGTTGGGGCTTTTTCCTTTACAGATTTTGCTTTATCCTTAAAGACTCAAAACTATTATTTTAGTTATTGTTCAATGTTAAGTGGAAATGCAAAATTGTGGATTTAATATCCACAGTATTCATCACTCATGATGGGATCTGATGAGTTTGCTGACATGAACAGAAAGATTCCCACTGTCTTCAAGTGCTAAGCATCAATATCACTAAGCTAATGATTATTTCGAGGCAATGGATACCTGTGACAACTGGAGGATTTCTGAAGCTGATGTCTGTTCTTGGCAGAAATCAATTACTCGTATGGTAAATAAAAAATACTGAATTCAGAAAATGAAGATTTTGTTAGCCTGATGGCTAACAACTGGAACATTTTATTTGAGGAAATAATACACAATGAGAGAAATTACCTTTCTGTGAATCAATTGTTATTATGTGTACAATTTCTGCAATGCTGATAAATTTTTAAGAAATTCAATGGAAAACATTACACTCTTTACAAAGTGACACCTTCATCAGTAATATAGCAGACACTTTCTGGAAATAATCAGTTATTTCTAAGTGGGTCTGAATCAAAGCCTAATGCTGAATATTCCCAAAGTTTGACTGAAGACATTGTTAGTATTATCTCTTCTCCCCTGGGAACAATCATGTCTGTCTTTGCATTTTGGAACTGCCTTCTCTGTCTTCAAATTAGTTTAATTAGCTCCTGCAAACTGAAGATAAAATGGGTTGCAGAGCTTTCTCATCAAGAAGCACCTTTGGTCAATTTAGGTCATTAAGACCCTATCAAATTCCTGCATTACTTCTGTTCCCAGAGGAGAGGATCTTTTTTGCCCCCAGCCAAACCTTATGGAGAACAAACAGTCTAAATATTAAGTGGGCAGGAGGAATTTTTTAAACTCTAACCTAGAGATACAAAGATATGGACATGAGATATGATATGGAAAATTGGGGGCCTAAGAATGGATGTGAACATATTCTTTACAAAGCATTGGAAGACCCCTATCTAGTTTGTATGTGAGGTTCTTCAGGTTATTTTTTATATTTGCTTGATCCTTCTCTGCAGAGCATTTGAATTCCAGATTGTGCAGGATCTGGAACAAAACAATCTTTAATCAGATCTTTAGTCAGATGATTATTTCACAGGACATGGACACAGAGAAATAATATCCAGACAAATGTAGAGTAATTTAAAACTAGAAGTAGCAGAGCTGCCATGGTAGGGTGCTATTGCTGAGTAGTTAAACTGTATTGCATAATGTGTGCCATGAATGAATAACTAGGACTGGTAAAGGTGAGTCTTAAGAAATATTAGACTAGGCAGATAACTTCTAGATGCCTGAGTTCAGGTAGAATTCACACCCCCAACTTGGATATCAATTCCAAATTACAACTCTAACTTAAATACTAGATGCAAAATTACAGTCCTCAGTGTCAGCATGTACTTAAAAGAACTGGGAACCTCCTCTTGCACCCAAAGTTCCCCCAGTATCTAGAGGCTATGACTGCTCCCACTTAGCAAATGAGGCATCTGATTGCCATCCAGCTTTATACATCACTTGAAAGTGATACACATGAAAGGTCTGGAGCAGTATACAAGAATAAGCACCAGGCTCCATGCCTCATGTTACAGGGTCTCTGCTTCAGAAATACCACACTTCCTCCAATAATCACAACTAAATTTGTGGCACTTTGAAAGAAAAATAGCTAACCATGGAAAGCATGCCATGGTTTCCCAATCTGTTTCAGCTGTGCGAGAGTGTTTTATATAGGAAATAAATGTCAGGTTTGCATTTGCCAGTTGAAGGCTGAAAAGCACTTGTCAGTGACAGAATATGCTCTGTATTATTTTATCTTCTTAGTACAACCAAAAAGTAGAAAGTGAAAGTTAATGCAAGAAGCGTGTGCTCACAGCAAGATGAGCTCATGGTGAAGAGGAAAGATGCAGATGTGGCCTCTTTCTAGAAGTCATCTACCTGGCAGTGCTACATCAGTGAAGCATGAGAAGGTTTTAAAATGTGAAAACCGCATAGTGGAGAATGGTTGGACTTTACTGCAGTATTTCACATCATGGTCTACTTTGGTTGGTTGGTTTTTTTTTCCCCCCACAAGCTAGTACAGCTGCTGTATCACTTCCCCTATCCACAGTGTTGCTGCATGGGATTTACCCATCAGCCAATTCCTCTGATCATTGGTAGAGATGGAGGAATGATCTTTGCACTGTTTGGGTGCATTTTGGATTGTCATGTCACTAAGTCACTAAGGCAAATCAAGTGAATCAATTGAGAGGGATTTGCTCTGAGCATTGACAAAGCATGGGATTAGCCTTGCAGGCTTTCAGGATTCTGCTTACTTTGAATTTTGGTTGTGTTTCATGTTCGGATAAAACACTGGAACAACAACAACTCATCTGAAGGAGCTGAAGGCTCATCTGCTTGTTTTGATCTCAGATTACACCTATGGGATTACTTGGTTTTCCCTCACAACAAAAACCAGACAAGTGATTCTCAGTTGCAACCCTTAGTCAGGATGAGAGTTACAGGCCTTGACAGATCCTCACCAGACCTGTCCTGAATTTCAGGGGTGGTGTGTGTGAAGAATCCCTCAGAGCCAGCCTCCACTTGGACTTCAGGCCATGGGTGGCAAATGAAGGAACTTCCTTCATAAGTTGGTGAGCATGGGCACATTCCACTTACCTTTTTTTTCCTTCCTTTTTTTCAGATTGGTAGGTAAATATTTGTATTACTCACAAGGCAGAATACACAAAATTTCTAATATAACTTAGGAATCTATTATGAAATAAAAGAAAAAATTATCCCTATTATTACTTTGTATTTTAAAAAAAATTATCCCATATTTAATATCTAGTATGTTCTTAAGTTTATAATACCTTATAAACACTTCCAGGTTAAAACTGAGCTGTTGCTTTATGCTTTAATAACACTTCCTGTCTGGTAGCACTAGAACTTTCTGAAGTGCTACACATGAACAGCTATGAAAGTAAGAATGTTAACCCCAAGAATTTCCTTCCATTTGGCCAATTCACTTTGTGTTTCAATTTAACTTTGATGCACTAGAATTACATTTGAATCGTGTCTTGTTCTTCATGAAAATCTCATCTGTTTCGAGTTCCTACATTCATGCACATCTGTCATCTCCCATTTTTGAACTTCCCATCATGATAGCTTGCACAAATAGGAGCTACATAAATTTAACACAAAGCTTTAGTTTGAAGGTTGCTTTTAAGAAATTCTGAAAGTAAAGTTGCAAAAACACAAGTGTGGCTTGAATTGTAACACTGGCTTGATTTTTACTTTCTAATTTAATTTTGCATGAATTAAGCACAAGATGAGAATTTGACACAGATTATAGAGACCATCTTAGCATAAGGTTGGAAACCTATTGATTTGCAGATGATTGTGACCCATGTGTAAGCTCTTTTCTATTGTTGGAAGGTGCTCCATTAAAAATGGCAGTCCATCCAGATGAGAGGTAGATGCCAAGAGCAGACAGCAGATCACTGCAGTAAACAAATGTGAACCAAAGTATGAAAATATGAAATAATTGTCTATGCAAGAGAGTACCTGGAATTGTGAGTCTGAGAAGAGGAGAGTTGGGAGGGAGCAGAGAAGAAAGGGAAGTACCTTAGTGAGGAAAAGCCATCCACAAGGCAGACCAGACAGATCTCTGGTAATGAGGACTGAAGCAGAACTGCCGCAGGCAGGTGGTTGTGTTTGCCAGGATGGGGTGGAAGCCAATCAGAGGTCCAACTAACACAGCAACAGTGAACCCAAATGCACCAGGTAGCTTTTTACAAAGCCAGATGCTAAAGCCCACAGTCCCTAAGCTGAAGAGCCAAACACTCCAAAAGGAGTGGAAGACAGACTCCAGGCAGGACAATTGTTAATATTTCTATTGTTTTATTACAAAAGGAAGTTCATGTGATGAAATTATATTGACAAGAACATTTTAACTAAGGTTAAATTACATTCCTAATATTACCTTTCTTTCCTTTTTCCAACGACCTTTTATTAAAAGCAAACACTGAGAAGCTAATTTGTATGTGATTCATTCAGATCCTTTCTTCTTTACCACTAATTTTATTCCCACACAGACAGACAGGATATGCTCATATTGATATAATTGGAAACACTGCCGTTGATTTCAGTAGGAGAGGCATCCAGCATAGCATAGGTGGGTTACTGAGTTTCTATGGGATATACATTCTAACTATTCACTTCCAGTATCATGCAGGCCTATTTCAGCAGCACAAAATTCTGTATGACAATTACAGCATTAAAGATCAGTACATTACAATCATATCTAAATTGTCAGCCTTAATGTAGAGCAGTGCTTAAAGGGAGATCTGCTCTGTTGCAGACAAATACTCAAAGAATAAAAGTAGTTGGTTGACTTTACTGTACAATAATGTATGCAATGTCTGATTTTCTATAAAGACCATCAGGAATTACCTAAATCATAATGTTCGCTCTAGTCAGGGCTTCATGTAGTTCAAATTCGTAAAATTCTTCTTTGAAGCTACCATGTAAGTTCCATAAATTCACATGGCAACAATGCTTGGCTTTCAAAGCACTTTTGTAAAACAGCTCTATAGAGCCCATTTCAAGCCATGGAAATGAATAGTTATTTTGACAGCCAAGGCAGCAATGCTGAGATACTAAGAACCACTTTCCACATCATTAACCATAGCCTTTCCCCCTTGCTAGACTACCTGGTAAAAAAGGGCAGGCTACTTTTTGTCATGACAGCTTCCCAACAGTTCAATTTGTAGGGTATTAATCATGAATGTCTTTTCACCTTTCAAAAAAAGATTTTTGATTGCATGACGGGCCAGGTATAATGTTCTCAGAATTGACATGCTATCATAGACAAGTGGATTACTGAAGTTTACTGAATTTGAGATTAGGTATTCTAACCTTCCAGAAATGTCAACCAGTCCAAAATGTAACCACCTTCCCAGACACAGCCTCGGTGTACCACTACCCAGCAGTTGGTGTAGACTCTCCAGCATACCTCTTCTTAATAAGAAAGGTCTGTTTAACAGTCCTTGTGGACTATTCAACTTCAATGGGATGACTGAAATTACTGTAAGAGCTCATGAGAGCTTTTCAAGCATATAAATAAAGCCTGGAGTGTTTTATGAAGAATGACATTCAATCTCTAAATTTAAGGACTGTAGAGAAAAATTCTCTCCTTTGTCCCTATCACAATAAAGGGAGGGGTGTTGCATGTGAAGAGCTTTATATTCAGACATATTTTGAAGCACTGACTGCATTCACAAATTGGCCTTTTCTGCACAAAATTAAAAGCAGCCATGAGAGCGGACCATTATCTTCCAGTCATCTTCAATCTGTATGATTACCTGTTTGCTTGAATTGATATTCAGCTCAAAAGATATATATTGGGCTTAAGAAAAACCCAGGACAGGATAGGTGCTCCAGAATAAATTTATGTATGTTTTGCTCCAGTTGTATATGACCTGATCAGAATGACTTGCTCCATGAATAGGCACTTGGACCTACACTGGGGCTCCAAGAGCAATCTAAAGCTAACACTGAATCTGTACCTTGTACATTTATAATAAGGATGGAGCATGAGGAAAAAAATATTTTGACAGCAGACTATGAAATGCCATTCGAGTCCTCAGAGCATTTTTTCTTTGGAAGTGGAACACTTGCGTATGGAGCTCAGCTCTAGAGAACAATAAAGACAGACAAGGAATGCAATAGGAACCAAAGGACCAGTATGCAAGCTGCACAACGTGCTCAGCAGAAAAATTGTATTATGAAAACATAGACATGTGTCCTGGGTTCAGCTACAGCAGTC
>NW_009912472.1:80452-93399 GCF_000696875.1 Nestor notabilis | reverse complement strand
GGGGCCGGATGAGTTGGGTGCAGTGCGGGCCGCAAGCCGAGCTGACGCTGGCATCGCAGTTGGGACGGCAGCAGCACGGGTGACACGAATTCGTGGCTCCAGCCGGGCCTCACCACAGGAACGATCGCAGCGGCGGAGCACGCACCTCTTTCTGCTTAGCCACTAATCTGCCTCTCGTGGGCACAGCTGTAGAGTTTAGGGTTAAGGTGAAGAGTGCCTCATGGGCTACTTACATGGGCAGGCCAGCAGGCGCCTGTCCATCCGGGAGCAGTCCCCAGGCCAAGCACGACAGAGTGATGTGCCGCTTTGTATACGCAGGCCACAGGCACCGGTACACTCCACACACGCGCTCTGTGCCTATGCAGAGACCCACATCTCACGCTGACAGAGCCTAATCGCTGTGCTCAGACACTTGCTTCCCCATACACACACAAACTAACACAGGCATGTAGAAAAGTGCCTGAGTCCCATTTCAAAGCAGTGTAATTCTGTGTAGCATATGAAACCACACCAGAATAAATCCCAGCAGGTGAGATCAGAATCAGATATTCAGGATAACAGCACATAACTCCCAGGCACAGAACCCATAGATACAGACCCTCAGAAATCTTCACAAACACCAGAACTGGCACACACAACCAGCCACACAGAAGGCAATTTCAAAGCTCTGCACATGTCTTGGCTGCTGTTGGAGTTAGTGTGCTTTCACAATTCCCACTCGTATTTCCACACTCATACAATTCCACTGCCTATCTACAGCAGCGTTACCATACCTGTCTGAAGATCCCTCTCCATATCAGCAGTTAAGCCTCTCAGGCACATGCAGTCTTGCACAGGAAGCCTGACTCACACAGAGGTGTCCTTACAGGGTCTAGTTGTTCATTGCTCAAATACGTAAAAATACCCTTAACAGTTAAACAAGAACTAGAGGTCTTTTTAAAAGGAAAATACACACAAACACAGCTGGATAAAAGCTTCATTCTCTTATCAGGCACACAAAAGGGAAGAAGTGGGAACTAAAAGGATATCTCTTAATATCAACCCCAATTTGAGGCAAGAATGTACAACACGAGCAGAAGCAAAGGGCAGACTAGAGCTTTTCAGATGAGATGGCATAGAAGAAAATGCGGTGTGGTTCAGCTATAAAGAGGGCAATAAAGACTAAGATTAGGCTAAAACATTTCACATTATCAGTATTTGTAGAAACTTAAGAACATTCAAAAAAGAAGAATGGCCAAATTGACAGTCAGTATAAACCATCCTTGCTTTATTGAAGTCTATCAGTGCAACTTCCTCCCTACCTCCTCTACCGGAGATGTCGTACAAACTAGCAGTGTGCCCCAGTGCATCCCCAGGCTGTGTCAGGACAAACTGTGATTCTGGTCAACTATCCTTTAGATAGGACAGCTTAAGGATGTCAAAACAGAGGTGTTTTATGGTGAAAGGTACACATGAAGATGGCAGAGAATACATGTTAGTTTAGAACAACAGAAGACAGAGCGAAGACTCGTACGCAGTTTTAATGCAGCAGAATCTGATTTCCTGAATGTTGCAGGTGACACAATTAAAACAACTAATTAATACAAGTGGAGCATATATATATATATACCTTTGTATACCTATGTGATCAGCACAGCAGAAATTCTAAGATGCTTTAACTGTTGGAGACAGAAAACAATCTTTAGTAGGGCTTTAAGCATATGTAGGGCCCAAGATTGTAAGCAAGGAATCTCACATTGACCACATTGGAGAATATCTGACCCAAGCAGAAGCAAGAAGGATAAAACCAGCACCAGTGTGCTTCTAATAGAAATCTGAGGTCAGAGAGAGACTCACTGATGACCTAGCTGCCCAATGAAGAAGATTCCTGACGCAGAGTAGCAAGGCAGGCTGTAGAAGGCACACAGGTCAGGGCCTGGCCAGGCTACAGTTCAAGAGCAGAATGTTTGCAGCCAGCAGATTTTGATGAAAAACAATTTTCTCCAGAAAGATGCTGGATCCTGACTGTGAAAAGATTAAGCCCCGTGTGGGTCCTCGGTAAATGGGAGACCATGGTGGGAACAGCCTGGCAGGCAGGTTCTGCTTGCCCAGTAGCCCATGTTTTCATTTTGCACTTCAACTTTTACTCAAGCTGAGGTTAGGCAAGCACGGAGCCATGTGATTGCTGGGCACAAGGTCCACAGGGCTGAATTAACTGATATAAACAGTACAATGGCAGGTTTGTACTCTGGAAATGGGCTGCTGCTGACAGAGAACTACCTGGGTAAGGGTGGGTATTTAGAGTAGTGCAGAAATGTAACATTAATCTCTTCTGGCTCAGTACAAATAGACAAATGTAGCTTCTTCTGCCTTGAGAGTAGCTGTGCAGAGGTCTGGCTCTTCCTTTCTGAGACAGATAGAAAGGAATAGTCTCTGCCTAATCTGCCAACCTGAATTCCCCAAGAAAAAGGACTATAGTCCTGCAGGCTGATTTTGGAACTTCAGGAGCCTTCACATCTTGAAAACCCCTCCACATGCAGTGCTCGCTGAGCTCTTGTCACAGTTTCAGCCAGTTTCTCTTTCAACCAAAGAATGAAGGAGGAAACACTGATCACAACATGTCCATCCTTCTGATAGGTATGGTGTTTAAAGAAGTATTCAGAACGCAAGATTAAGCTAGCAGATCACAAGCCCGAAACCTCAGTTTGGATAAATACAAGGCAGAACTGCACATGCAACAGCAGCGCTGGCTTGGCCTGTGAGCATGGCCTTTGTTTGCCATCCTTGCCAAATCATGCCCTGAACTGCTGCTTTCTTGCTGCAGGAGGGACAGCAGCAGTCCTGGCCACACCATCCGTGGCCTCTGAGCAGAGCATACCCACAGGTGCTCTAGTAAGTGTTACCCATTGTGATGACTTTCATAAGGCAACCTCTGGCTTCTGAGGTCACCAGTTCTCCTCACACTCGGTCCAGATGCAGAGCAACAACTTTCCGTCAGTGTTAGCCTCAGACAGAGCACAACTGGAGTGCTATAGGTGATGGAGCAATAGGCAACATCAGTTCCTTGAGACATGCAATCCCACTCCCCAGAAAGCATTGCAAAAACATTTACTGCCTCTTCCAAGAGATGACGGACAGAGACTTTCTTTGGAGACCTTCCCTCAGTCCTTTAATGACTAATCTGTTGATAGATTAATTTTTTACTTTTTTAAACTTTTATCATGGCATAATGATCAACTTCCCAGCAAGTTGACTGATTGACTGACAGAAATTTCATTTTGTCTAATATAGGAATAACCTGCAAATCATGCCAAACAAACTTGATTTCACTTGTTGATAAGGCTAGTTTTTTGTGAATAAGGAAAATGCAACAGAGGGAGAGATCTAGTTACTCTGGGATTTTTTTCCCTTTATGAAGGCCCTATTGTTGTATTCTCAGAGAGAAGCCAGTGAAGTGGTATCTTCATGGGGCAGAAAACATACTAGTAATTAGGAGACCTAAGATGAGCAGAAGGGACATCTGTACACACATTCTTATCTTATCTGCAGAGAAAAGATGAGTTCAATGACAAGATACCTTTCCCAGCCCCTGTCTCATTTAAGGAAACAGTTAGAGAGGGGTCATTGTGATAAATTAGAAGACAACCCTTTCACACTTGAGGCCAATACTATTGCTTGGATTTCACACAAGTCACTGTTGCATGCCCTGATCCCTCTGCTTTGCAGGGCTAGTATAACCCTGAATAAAACTTAGGTCCCCTGAGCACAGGTCCCTGATCACTGGTAGGGTTTCACCACTCCCACATATATCCCCTTCCACAGCAAACAGCTATGCCAGACACAGACTTTATCCATGAGACCAAGACAGGCTTCTTTTTATTTTGGGCTCTAGTCCATTTTCCCTTACTACACCCCAAACAAAAGAGTTTGCTCTCCCCATCAAAGACAATGTCTTGTTTTCTACTAAACTCCAACAGATTTCCTCCCCCACATAGTCCTCCCCCCACCCAAAAAAAAAACCCAAAAAAAAAAAAAACCCAAAACCCAAAAACTGGACTAAAGAACAACATGCTTCCATCTAAAAGGTATCACCACCATCACTGCTGAAGCTCAACATCTGTTTAAGCAGGAAAACGTTTCCATGTTGTAATTTTTATATAATTGCATATCTGAACATGCTTCAAGCATTTCCTAGTCTTTAAAACATGTGTCATAATTCTCAACCTATAGACTACCAAATTGTATCATAAAGAGGTTATGTGGCTTGCCCCAGATCAATCTGCATAAATCTGTAGCAGAGCAAGAGTCCGAATACAAGTGTCCCAACCCTTATTGTCCTCCTTTGAATGAGAATTCTCTGCCACAAGTAAGTTCTGTGCTTGGATAAAACAGTCTTAGGAGCTCTGAGGTAAGACAAACATAGTCCCTACACTGCCAATGAAAAGTCAAGACTTGCTTTAAATAACCTGTATTTTTGTAAGTCCAGTGCTGTTTTGGGTCCTTCTATACCTGATTTTGTCTTAATAGCAAGACTCTGTTCCAGAGTAGAATTTGCTGAAACCTTAGGTGAACCTACACGTGCAGATGCAAACATCCACAAAGACCAACCAGGCGAAGCCACACTAACTTCTGTAAAATTCAAAACAAGGCATCACAGTAAGAGGTAGGCACAGAGTATTTTACCAAATGGGAAAGAATAAAGACAATGGGAAGAGAGATATAATTTTCCAGATTTTGGAAGAACTTGAGGTAAGAAACATATAAAGAGGCAGAAGAAGAAATTATATAGCTGGGATTATGCCTTCTGCTCTCTCCAGCATCATCAGCTGCTGGGATATTTGATAGGAACTTCCATCCTCCTTGCCTAGAAATACTGCAGTGTATCTGCTTTCATGTTTTGTCAATCTAGTTCTGTCGGTCTTTGCCTCTCATTTAACTGAGCAGTCAGAAACCTTCCTCAAAAAAGACAGGTAGCTACAGAAATAGATGGATCTCATAGACTATTTCAATGGAGAGCTTTGATCCAGGTCCAAATTTTAACCTGTTGCTGATGTGTTTCCTGTGATGTATTGCACTAACGCCCAGTTGGGCTATTGTGATCAAACATGACCAAGATATTGACTAGAAAGTGGGTTTATTCACTCTGACAGCTACGCATCATTTACTAGCACATTCACTGCTATTTCCTGTCCTCTTTCCAAATTGCAGCAAAGCAGAAAGGAATCCTTCCTTATCCATGATCCCACGTGTCCACAGAGCAGTAGCTGGCCTATTTGCCTGCCTTCTTCCAGGAGGAAGGAAGGAACCCAAGACCTCAAGGAATCTTGGAAGTATCTCTGCTTAGTGGTCACCAGTCCTCCAGCATGAGGAATCACAAGCACGCCTTTCCCGGTATGGTGGTTTATCCTTTCAGATGGGACATAAAGTCAAACAGTATCTTTTCACCTTTAGCTTTCCTACTTCAGTACACTAGCTTCGAGTCTTGTACTGCAAAAAGACAAGGAGGGAGATCAGAAGAAGAGAGGATGTTCTTGTTCATTTCTCTAATCTGGGGAGATGATTCGCTGTTTCTCTCTCCAAGACCATGCATTCTCAGGACCCCAATATTCACAGTACCATCATATTCACTAAACTGATCAAAAGAAGCATCTGTCTTGCCATGACAAGTTACTT
Organism: Nestor notabilis; assembly: GCF_000696875.1. Classification (NCBI taxonomy): domain Eukaryota; kingdom Metazoa; phylum Chordata; class Aves; order Psittaciformes; family Psittacidae; genus Nestor; species Nestor notabilis. Next base: position 87,747 of record NW_009912472.1, on the reverse strand, counting down.
ACTGTTATGCTGCAAGCAAAGAATTAAAACACTTTTGGCATGTGCAGTTTGAATACTATGACGTGACAAAAAACTATGCATAAGTGTGCAATTTCCTCTTAGCTGGGTTGTTTGAGTAGGTAACAGTCCTTTTGCAAAGTGATGTAGGCAATTAGAGAAGCAAAGTAGTGAAAGGACGTTTTCTTGCAGGGTATAAGGGATGAAGAAAGCAAGGATTAAAGACCATCCTTTCCCTTCAGGAACCTCCATCTGGCCTCATCTGGGCACAGCCAATAGAAGACTTACTGATTTCACCAGATCAGCCAGTCCAAATACAGAGGAGCTCACCGACAGTGGATCTATGCAAAAGTATTTAACAGTGAGATGAATCTGCAGGTCCCAAGTGACATTAGGAAACCTGATGCACAACAGTCTGGAAAAAGCAAAGATCATCACATGATCAGGACTGCTCTCCTGGTCACCGTCTCCAGCCTCAGAATATTCCAGTTTCTAACAGTAAGGGGCTACACGTTTTGGCTAGTGTCAGCCCTGTAGAACCGGCTTCCTTCTGACACACTGTATCAATAGGACAACTGCAAGTCTCCTCTGCTCTGCACCTCCAAACAGCTGAGTTAAACACATGACCATTTTGAAAATTTGTTCTCTACTTATTTCACTGTTTGGACAACAATACAATTTTTTTCACAACTCCCTCTTATGTTTATTTATTACTTGAACTACATTTATTTCACTTTCTGGACAAGAGCAAATTGCAGTGACAGATTATCCGATTAGTCAGCTTGCCAGAAAGCCCTATCCCAAGCTTCTTAACATACTTTTAACTTCTGAGTTCCATCAACTGTATCTCATTCAGACACCTGCAGTAAAACACGTTAGGAAATCATTGCTCTGTCTACAAGTCATCAACATTCAAACACTGTGCCTATGGATCACGAATGATTGTGGTTTTGCAGTATTTTTTCAAATAAGAAATGGAAAAAGAAAAGCAATCCTTGCCTAGACCACAAAACCTCATTTAGAAGAGGCAGGGCAAGTCAAGACCATATAAGCACATCTGCATTAGCTACATAGTGTATGCACATACAGTATCAAGAGGGTAAGCCAGTCACAAGGAGATGGATGCTGGTTACCAGAAAAAAAACCCCAACTTTTCTATGTAAAGGGAAGGACAAGCTGCACTAGCTCAGTCCTCCTTCTGTTATGCAGCACTGTGTACTCCAAAAGATAGCAATCTCCCTTATGTGGAATATGCATCACTGGATTTCAGAAAAAATACCTTCATCCTTCAAAGTCGAATGTTACCAGCTTCACCAGTCCTCTGGCAGCCTTAGAAAAGATTACTTTGAGTACCATTGTTAAGACAAACTCAAAGTTTGGTCCCATGGGGTCCGAGGGTGACTTTGGTGCTGCAGCCTCCTAGCAACAGGTCCCCTTAGTCTCCACAGAGCTTACAAAGGAAACTCCAGTTTTGGTTTTTTGCTCATCTCTTCAACACCTTTATTTTAGCAACGATCAAAGACTACTATTGCCTCCCCAGTCTGCTCCTCTGTTGAATATACCCGTCTTCGATTAAATATTTACAGTCAGTTGAACTCAGTAGTACTCAACTAATCTTCTAGACCATGTCCCTCAACATTTGGCAGTATTTCATAACTTATGTGGTCAGCAACTCAGCAAAGAGTAGGCCTTTATGATACAGCTTTCAGAAGTTGTTACTACCAGATTCAGCCTGGGAACCACACAGCCTGGGGACAGCACTGCTCCCTGTTAAAAGCACTGCTTTTTCAGAGTACCAAGAAGTTAGAAGCAGGACAGGAGGAAGATGGTCAGAGAGACACTGTCACTACTTCACATACAGAGAATGTACAATGACATGGCACGCAGGAGGGCCCTTGCCTTGCTTGTGAGGGAAAAGGTACCAGGCAAGACTACCTTGAGATACCACTTTGCTTCCAGGGGTTCATTTCATGAAGAGAGTCATTAAACTCATTGGTCAAATGGGAGGGTTAAACCAAACAAAAATGTAGGTGATTAACCCTGATTAGCCAGCAATCATTTGGTTTGAATCAGCCTATTTGGCATTATAACCATAGGAATGGCATCTGCATTCCACCCAGCTAGACTAGTGCCTCTTCTGAAGGCATTATGGGGACCATCATTAGACTGTAGCACAAGGCTGTACTGGAGACATGACATAAAATATCTCATCAGCACTGTAAGGATGTTCAGAAAATGCCTTGCATGTCCTACTGCCCAGCAGGTATGTTCTGCCTGTGGAAGCAGTACTAATACTTCCAGAAATACCGAATACTTCTGCATAAGCAAACCTAGACGACACCTACCAGGTGAGCAATAAATATCTCCAGGGGTTGCATGAAGATACACAGCAAGCACCTTTAGAGTTAGCTGTACGCTTGCTATGTAGGGACCACTTATTTTTTTAGCTACTAAAGTCCATCTCTACAAAGTACAAGTGCACCAATATAAGCCCTAAATATTTGGCAAGCTGTCAAGTTCCCATTAATGTGGTGCTGTAGGTCAGCTGAACAGACAGGTGAGAGCCTACACGCCTAACTTATGTTCCCAAATGTTTACCTACACACTGTGCAGCAAAGGGTAAGCAAGCACTCAGGTGTCTCAGCAATTAGCTCTCCCAATAGTAAAACAGACACCCACAAGTGCTGTGTCTTAGAGTGGTGTAACAGTTATTAAATGTCTGTGGGATGTCCACGAGCATCACATGCGTCCAGTGCTCTCAAGCAAGGGTCAATGCTAGCTGCAATACCCTGGGAGGTGCCCTGTAGAGGTTTATCAGAATAAGGCATGGGGCAGCCTGGTAGAACTTGTAAACTGTAGCTTTGCCTGCACTGCTATGCTATTTCACCTCAGCCAAAACTATTGAAACACAATATACATAGTCCCCAAAACCGTCTCTCTAAAGGAAGAAATTTTTCTTCCAAAAATAGGAGGAGAAGCTGGGTCATCAGACGAGGGTGAAATTGGTTTAAAAGCAACCTAGAAGAAAGCAACCTAGGCATTCAGGAGCAATCACAGCTGATTGGATTGATCAGGAGAGACAGAAGGAATTACTTATTTATGGACTTCCTGCTCTTCCCCAGTGGGTGTCTCCACTTGGGAAGCTTTAAGAGGAGTAGGGAGCAGGAGGATGGTGCTGCTTGGAATCCTCCAGAGGTTTTCCTGGCCTAGGCCTCAGGAGAGTTAAAGACAGTTCATGCCCAAAGAATCCAGGAGCCATCAACTTGTCTTTCTCAGAGCAGGAAATGCTAGAAACAGCATCACACAGGTCTCCACTGGGATGCAGCACATAGAGAGCCCCAGGCTCCCAAATTGCCATGCAAGCTTTGCACAGCTTACAGTAAGATCCCTCCAGAGCAATAGTGCTTGAGAACACAGCCGCTTCTCTCTTCTTGTGGTTCAGCTGCTTCCCTTTAAACACAGATCAAGTGTCTCTGGGGACTCAGCAAGCATATAACAGACCTGCCTGATGGAAGGACCTCCAATGAGAAAACCAAGACCTGAAACTCCCAGTAGACATTCTCAATCCAATCCACAGCTGATAAAGCAACCCTGAAGTTACATGCAGATCCTAACTGCACAGAAAGCACATCAGTCTAGTCTGTATCCGAACCTCATCTGAACATCCTAAATTTAAGGGGGACGGAAGGACTAGCAGATTAAAGAGGAGGAAGTATCTGAATTTTAAAAGTCAGCATGGAAATACAGAGTTCTTGATATCGTATGAAGAATTCCTTTTCAAGATATAGTACTGTCTTTTCTGATGCAATTTCTTATTGTTTCCCCAAACTGAAGGATGAAGAGGAGTTATTCCCTAAAATCACAGAGTTCCCTTCAGTATTCAGAGCTGACCCTTCATCACTAGCTGAAAAAAAAAAAAAAAAAAAAAAATGTTGCAGAGACAGACACATCTGGCACTACCCTCTTGTTCTGGCCACACAGGGGAACTTGAAAACTACCAACCACCACCAGAATTTGTTACTGAAAGATGCTGCAGAAGAGCAGCATTACAAAAGGGTCACTGATGGAGACTGAGTGGATAATGTGAGCGGTACAGGTTGCATTGTGTCAGTTTGTGTCTCCCTGCAATTCATTACTGATGAGATGCCAGAGATTGAGATTAAAAGGGCAGGGGCAGACAGCGAACTACTGCTTTAAACACATCTCATTCAACATTCCCAGTTTATTCCTGCTCTATCTCTGTCCATGTATGTTGCATTACTCCACAGCAATTCTTCCTCAGTTCTGGTCTCAAATCTATATGTTGTTTTGTGCCATTAAAGCTACTGCAAAACCAGTTGTGGTAGCAAAATAACTCATTAATGCATAAAGTGCTTTGGGAAACCTTTGGAAAGGACAGGGCTGGAGACCAAAGAGTATCATCTTTGTCAAGATTAGTGATCCAAAAATACCCTCAACACCAAAATGGCAAAAATCTAACCATGAGTGGTTCAGTGAGTCTTAACTCAGACCGCATCCTCCCTAGTCTGCTCCTCCCCACACGTAACAGAGTGATTTCTGCTACTGTAAATATATGAAAACAGGTTTGTTCTCCCAGTCTATGTCCCTTTGAACAAAGGTCTTACTTGGTCTCTCAAAGGAAACTTCCTTTGCTGCCCATTCAGAGACAGGTTACATTTTTAGGGTTTATTTAACCTTTGTTTCCTGCTCTGTGAAGAACATCATTAAACACTGGTAACTACTTAGCCCTGGCAGGTGACTGCTCCAGAGAGGGCTGCATCCCCCAGGGAACTAGAACACAGACAATCCATGGCTCTCTAGGGAGCTGTTCTGCTTCGACCATTAACTTGTGGCTTGAAAATGTTTACAGGGCCAAACCAAATACACTGCTAATTCGTAAGTGCTGGGTTATTCATTTGTGTGCTTTAACACACATTGGGAAATTCAATTCATCCCTTAATTTGTTAAATACAATGCTTTAGGTTCTAAAATCCTCTGAAGTCTGCAGTGTCCTTTACCCCTTCATGCTCATTTGCCTTTTTTATTTCCCTTCCAACTTGTGGGGGGGTGGGGAAGTCCATTTTGACTCTGTTCCCAGCCAGTTGACCTTGCTTTCAGAGGCTGGCACATCACCTTCCCTCACCACAATGGTCTGGTTACAAAACCAAAAAGAGCACATTTGCTTCCTTGTGAATCACTTTCCATTGAGATTTTTTCAGTCACAATAATTTCTGTAGCATGTTCTGTGCTTTCACAGTGTCAGTTTTGCAGAAATGGAAGTGCTTCACCTGCACCCATCTACATGCATTTGACAGCCAGGAGGAGGCCTCTTTCCCATGAAAGGTAAATTCAGGCCTCTGCACAGATACCAAATGCCTCCATACTGCTGCAATCATAGGTGTTCGCCAATGGCATTTGGTATTAGTGATGCCCAGTGTACACCTCCTCTCCTCAAGGCTTTCTTCACATGAGAATGTTGCTGCAGTATAATTCAAGGTACAATTTTAAGTAGATTAACTTAAGCTGGTACAAAAGGCACTCATTAGTATTGAAACGAAACCTGTTTAGACATCTAATGAGCAAAAATGAAGCATGTTCAAACTGTCAGGAGAGCATCCACAGTTTGAATTTTCACTAGTTTAAATGGATTGTTTTAAAATTGATGCAACTTGAAGTGCACACCTTCCTTGCGTAGAAAAGGGCTTCTCCAGACTGAGGAAACAGCAGCACTTGTAAAATAAATGACTGCCTGTGCAAGGGTGCAACAGCCATTAATGACTACCAGAGAGTAGCAGGGAGAAGGGCCTGAGGAAATAGTGTCAGTTGCTTGCACACAGCTTGTTAGGAAATACTGTATTCAAATTGACTAGCAACAAGCACCCAGAAAAAGGCATCCAGAAGTGACACCCGCCAAAGGGAAGTTTCAGGAACATACCAATATACTCAGGATCCTCCCTTGGCTGGAAACCACAAGGGGGAAAAAACCCACCTGTGGGTACACCTTCAGAGACACGAACATTTTCTGACACTCGAACAGCATGTGCATTACATAGGGGTGCAGGTCTCTCGGCCAGCAGAGGATGCAGGTTAGTTACTGTAAAGTGAACACTGCACAGAGCAAGGATGCACGTCTTGCAGCACTCCTGTCCTACATCCCCACTACTCATGGCAGCCCACAGAGCCATGCTAACAAGAAAACCCTCTCGGAAGATGCAGTAGCCTTTGTGGGAGGCTGGGGCTGGAATCTACTCCTGTCAAACAGCTCTGTGGACCGGGATGTGACTGCGGCTAGCAAAACATGTTAGCTAATGAAGATTGAGTCAGGCAGGCAGAGACGATCCCCTCAGCCTGTTAATCCACTTAGGGAAGGAGAAGGGAAACCTGAGCTGAATTCCTTTGCTCCCTGCAATGGACTGTACTGTGCTGGCTTTAGCACCTAGGCAGAGCAAAGTCAGCCGTAGCTGAACTGGGAAGAGCTCTGGGTGCAGGACTAGTGCTTTTGGGAGACAGGAGCAGGAGCAAAGGCAGGGAACAGCAGTCCCTAAGAGAGCCAGGGTTGGATGTTGTGAAGCAAACTGAGGCTTACTTGCTTTCTCACCAGAAGAAAGCAAGAAGGGGCTTAATGAGAGCTTTTGTGCAACAGCAGGGCAGGGAGAACACACACACCTTGCATCCTTTTCACAGGGCAAAAAGGCTTCCCATGGAGTCAACTCGAATTCCTGGGTTAGAAAGTCAGAGAGAGCGTTTATGCCCCAAACACCCATTCCAGCAGTGACAGAGCCAGCACTGACTCCTGCCCAGCTTAACTGGCAGCTTGAGAACATGATGGGTGCCAATCACAGGAAATGTCAGATTATCCTTAACCACCAGAGGGTGCTCCCCATCTCAAAGACAGAGTCAATGCCACAGATGCACCCAGACAGCTAGATGAGCCTTTATTTCCAGCAATCGTGGAGACTGAGCAAGGAGAAAATTAGAAAATTAATAATAGATAATAATTAACCAATCTGACCCTGTGCCTCACCAATGTTTCCCCATCCCTCCTGGCTGGGCAAGGTAAGGCCCTCTGACCCATTTGTCCTTTGCATCATGCTCAGTCAGGTGATACTTCTCACATTGAAGTTTAAATCACTTTTATTCTTTCCTCCTACATTGTGCATCCAGAGCAGCAAATAAACATTTTTCCATTTGCCAGGTCTGTATGTAAAGAGTGATACTCTGTCTTGTTTGCTCCTGAGCACAATTAGTATCATACGCAGTTTTTGCAGTGCCTACTGCTGCACTGCCACAGCAGTGCG
>NW_009912472.1:54734-80421 GCF_000696875.1 Nestor notabilis | reverse complement strand
CGCTTTAATTTTCCTCGCTCTTTCCTAACACAGTTTTCCAGAGGGCAGAGTATCTGTTGTGCAGAGATGCCTCAGGATGGCATTTTCAAAACATCAGGTTTGGGGCACTGACACTACCTAACTGTCAATAAGACTCCTGTAGAGAAAGACCGTTCACTTTGGTAATGCAGTGCTCCCACAGCCTCTCTTCCCTCTCTCACTGAAGGGAAGCAGAGGTGTGCAACTGAGGTTGCACACTCAGGAGCTGTGCACCTGGCAGCACGTCACCTTGTACCTCAGCTTCCCGTTTGTGTAGGTTAGAAGTAATATCCCAGAGTTGCGTCACATGCAGAGAACAGAGCAGTTAGGATTAAATCATAATGGTTATATTGCACCCTGAGATTCAGAAAAGAATGAGTTTAAAGCATGCCAAGTAAGATCAGGCGCCTATGCAAAACAGGCTAGTTCTGCTGACGTGTCTGGCATAACATCTGTTTGTCCCAGCCCCAGCTTACTTTGATAGTCCAGGTCTGTATATCCCATGGGGAAACCAGCTCTCACTGATGGCTGCCACCCAGCACGCGTGCTGCATCTTGCTGTCTGAACAAGAACAGACTGTTGTATTTTTTTAATTGCTCCTTCCTCTCTCCTTTGGCCAGTAGTGCCAGGCCCTGCCCGAGGGGATTTTTGTAAGAGTTCCTGCTCTTGGGTACCCTGGCATCACTTTTTCTTCTGTCCTCTTTAAACTATGCAATACATTTATCTGAAGAAACTGTTAAATTGAGCAATTAAACCACTGCACAACAGACAGTTAGTCTCTTACACAGGTTAAAATGTGTTTGACAGGTTTGGATTACTTAATTTCCAGAATGAACCATTATCCGCAGCAAATGTGGGAGCCAGTACTTTCTAAGTCATCAACTGGCCAACAGTGATACTAGTCATCCTTGAGGGAGGCATCACATTCTACTGTCTAAATAGGCCAATTAATACTCCCCATATTTGAAATTGTGAATGGTGAAGAGCAGGGGAAAATACAAGAGGAAAAGATTTTACGGTATGTTTCTTAGACATTTGCAATAGACAATTCTAGACAAACAAGGTGTCAGGGGTATGTGTCACCGCTCCACTTCTTGTGGTATTCATAGCATTCTCCCTTGGAATTATAGCAAATATCAGATATTCTTTGGGAAGGTTAACCGGCATTAGGTTTGGAACCTCACCATCCCAGCACCATTTACAACTTCTCAACTTGTTAGGTTTTAATACTACTCCATTACCATTACACTCATTATACATATATTCCTAAACATGCACATAATCAGTCATCAAAAATGTGGTTATTTAGAATTGGCTATTTTGATCACTACATTTCTGCATACTTTTGATAGGTGCTCAAACTTTGCCATTCTTCCTCCACCCATTTACAGCAGACTTTTAAAGTCATTTCATAGCCCTAGTGACATTCTCCTCTCTTGCATATTGCTGTATCGGAAAATTACTGGGGGGTTTATTGTTTTAATTACTGCTAGCAGGTTGTAAGATTTCAAATATCCCCAATTCCTTCACTGTTATGAACAGCAGCATCTGGGCACCAGTTTTGCTCATGATGGCAAATCACAAAGTCAGATCTGCCTTTCTCACTCACACCAATCTGCACTTCAGTGGGGATTACAGCTTCTGGAATTCATAATATATAAAATGAGCAGGTTTTGACTACCTGCAATTAGCTGATCTGCAACTACATGAAATGGCAACACTTAATCCAAACGGAGAGGCCAGGACAAAACCATCTTACAGCACACAAATCTGCAAAGCATGACAGGACCCGTGAAACAAAGACAAACAAAAAACCCGTATGTTAAATAGGTCAGACTACAAATGAAGTCAAGAATTAGGAAATGCCACAGTTGTGTTTACTTGTGAGAAATACTTTAGGCCCTCATGTACATATGCATTATTTTATAGCCCTTAATTACATGATCACATTTTTCCAGAGTACCCCATCTCAGACTGCCCTCAGAAGGGACTGTTCCCATGTAATGAGCAGTTATTTGAGATGCTGGTTTCTGCTCATTGTTCAGTTTGTGGCCCTAGGCCTTATTTACCACACATTATTCAAACTTGGCTCTAGAGATTTATTCATTTCCTTATGTGTTTTTCTATGGGCTTATCATTACACTGTCCAAGAGCTTCACCAGCCCAAGATCATTTATTTTTACACCCCTCTATGAGGGGAGGGGGTATTTTTATTCCCATTTTACGGGTGAATGACTGAAGACTGTATTAAAAGGTATTTGCCAATTCTGGGTGCCTATTCTAAGACACCAAGAGCCTGATTGATCTATGCTTGTATAGAACTTTGGGTTCAGTGGATTCCTGTTCATTTGCAGCTGTATGCACTAAGTGTTTATGTAAAGGAGGTCCTTTGGGATCAAAAAGGTCCCCTACAAAATAAGGAACACACAGTTAAACAACCACTGGCATAACAGCTGCTTTAAGAACCCTGAAACCTATCATACAGAAATGGTCACAGAAAAGAAAAGTCAACTGGCAGGTTAGAATTTCACTGCTTCATCTACAAAAGCTTCCCTTTCTTTTCTGCAATCCCTTGTCTCACTCAGTACACACCTGACAAATGAGGCAGGGGTCCTACAGATGGTCTTTTTCATTGTGCAGCTCTGATTTATCTCAGAGCATGTCCATCATATGCAGTGAATGAGGCAGGGGTCCTGTGGAAGAAACAGCACACAGTGACATAGCTACAACATAGAGTTGTATAAGAGACACAGTTGGGTAGACAGAAGTGCACACAGAGGATAACTGGTCTTTCCCCAGCTTCCAGTTCTTGTATAAGCACCCTTCAAAGCACCCTTTTCACAGAGTTTATTGTTTCTTTTAAAGTGAACAAATTCCCTCATGAAGTATCACAATGACACTTCGGTGGATTATCAGAAGAGATGAATCTATCATATGGACCACTACAACCAAGGCAGTGGAGTAAATGGGTGCAAGTATAATTTAACATCCTTTGTAAAGACTAACATGATGAATATGAAACACTGGGTGAATTTCAGACATCAACGATAGCTGAGGAATAACGATACAGAGGCTCTTAAAACAATTCAATCCAAGTCATGACTCTTGCTCTCTCCTCTCCAGACCAATCCAGCCCACTTTCTTCTCTTCACTACCTTTACCTTCTCACCCTGACCTTTTCCTTTGCTCTCATCTCATTCCTTCAGACACCATTCTACCACACTCCACAGCCCAGCCTCCTTGTTCAACAGCTGCTTATAACTATTTGCTTCCCCTCTTTACTTTTTTGCCCACCTCCCATTGCCTTGTCTTTCTATCACTGTTTTGTTGCCTCACTTACTGACACTATCGCTGCCCCAAAACAGCCCCCACTGTCCCTGCAGCCTGGCTCCAGAACACAACCTGATTTAGAGCTTTGCAAAGAGGAATCTTCTTGATTTGTTTTTAAATGGAAGGCATAATTCAAGAATATGGCACACTCCCTACTTTTTTTTTTTTTCAAAAAAAAAAAAAAAAAAAGTTGGTTTTGATAAAGATTTCCACATTTCCACAAAACAAGTCTATCAAAGGCATAGAAAGTATTTACAGGAATGATTAAGGCTTGACAGTGGTATGAACAACTGGAACTAAACTTTACAGGAAGGACTAGTAAAAAAAGATGGTGCTAATAGACCATTGTACATGGCAGTGAAAATGAAGACAAAAATTAAGGAACTTGGTTAAGCAAGAAAGCTGCTGCTGCCATCTCTTTTTAAGACTTATTGTGGTTGAGTGCATTAGCATTTGGATGTCAGGCCTTTCAAGGAAAGTGGAGTGCTTGTACTCCTTTGAACACTCTCCTGGTAGGTTATAGATGCCCATGCTTATTTGATGTACACACCTGTACCCATCTCAAGCTTGCATCAGCTGAATGCATGATCTTAACATTTCAGAGAGTCACAGAAAATAGGGCTGTGACCAGGTCAGGTGGTTGGTGCATTACCCCATCCCAACAGAGCATCAGCTACAGCAGCATTATTTTTGACAGATTTTTTTTCCAGCCTATTCTGAAAATCTTTCAGCCCACCTCAGAAAGTCTGTTCTAATGGTCCCATATCACTGCTAATACAAGTTTGTTAACATCCAACCGAAATCTTCCACATTGCAATCAAAGCCCATTTATTTCCAGTTCTATCAGTAATAGATACAGCAAATGGTTTAATCCCTTCCCCAGGACAAAGTCTTTTACTATTTGAAGACACATCCCCCAGACCTTGCCTAATATCTAGATTTCCACACAGAAATATTAACCTGCCTAACAGAAATAAATTAGCACCTCAGTCTCTCTAACTTCGTTCATGGGTCTCCAAGCTCAGCAGTCAGAAGGCCACAGATTTTGTATAGACACCTACAACGAGGAACAAGGTTGCAACTAGCAGGCTGGCTTGTGATAACAAGCAAACTTCACTTCTAGAGGACTCCAATGGAGTCAGTAGTAACACCTTACTAATGCCTCACTACAGTTACCACAAATAAAATAAAATCAATAAATAAATATGTGTCAGCCCTTCACTGAGGCAAATCTCCGGCTGGATTCCATTTTCCACTCTTTCAAAATCTTGAGCTGAAATTTTGGGAAACGTGAGTAAATAACTCCTGATAAATTAAGGCTATCATATATTACATTCACTATACTACTAGCTAGAGCAGCAAAATTTCTGAGCTGTCCTTGATAAACCTGAGAGCTGCGTCTATGGTCCTGACTTCCAGTACTGTACCTTGAGCACAAACCAATCTCTTCTACCGAAAAGCAATGAAGACCTGTCAGATTTCATATGAAACAGCTCACAGGAAACTGAAAGTTCACATCCTTGGTGTATGTGGGTATTGACTGTGTAAAGAATGGCTGGTGTTGTAACTAGAAATGTTATAAAGTTAAGAATGTGGGACTTAATATTATTTGGATACTACAGATTTGCCTCCAGTGTTACAAACTGTGAGCTCCCTGGGAAGCCAGGGGCCATTCTGTGCAGATAGGAAACAGAGGACCCTTCTCTACCATAGGTGTTGTGATGAGACAAGGCAAACTGACAGCTGAAAGGCACATGCAACTGCATGCAACTGTATGCAACTGTGTACTGTGTATTTGCACAACTGCTTGAGAGCATATCCCTTGGTGATGTTATTCACAGGCCTTGGTCGACAGTAAATAAGACAGTGGAGCTTGATTCATGAGGGATGACAGGAAATCTATAACTTGTGGGCTCTATAATCTGCTCGCTACCGCGTAGCAAAATGAAAGAACAACAGTCCAATTACCAAGTCCTTGCTGATCCCAAGCACATCCTCCAGATCTTGTTCTGCTCAGAGCAGTGGGAGTCTGTTGGCACCAAGGGAAAACAAGCTCTGGCAGAGGCTGTCTTCTATACTGGGATGGCAACAGTATTTTGGAAGCACCAGACTTCAATGCAGCCAAAACCGTGGCATCAAGATCAGAGCAAGTTTCTGGAGAGCGACAGGATGCTGAGCTCAGCTTGCCAAAGGACTGCCCATGTGGAAACCAACTGCTGCACTCCACTGCAGGTATCCCATGTCCCAAACCCCTGGTTGAGCCGGGGAGCAGCGATCCACCATGGCAGTCTGACCCAACCACTTGGTTCGGTGGGGACTGTGAACAGCATTCCTTTGTGATAACACAAACCAATCAGGATGCAGTTCCATGAAATGAAAAACAGGGCTGTGATCCAGCAAGACACAGCAGTTGGGTTACAAACAGTGTCCAAAACCACCTTAAGGGGAATGAGACAAAAGCTGGAGGGAGATGTAGATTCTGCGGCCAAACAGAGGAGGATGGCTGAAGATATGATTAGGGTAGAGAGGTGGCCCATGAGAGAGCAGGGGGGAAGTCTGTGGCAGCAGCAGCTGCAGTGCAGACTGCTCTCATTCTACCAATGTTGAGGACACGTAGAAAAAGAAGGTTTCTTTTGGACAAAACAGCAATGGTGGCAGTGGAAGGGAGGAGGGCTGACAGTTCCAGACAGAAGGAAAAGGAAATAGTTTTGCTTCCTACTGTGCAGTGTCAAAAAACCCATAGGGCTGCCCAAGGCTGGGACAGCACAGGACAGCTCAGCTGAGGATCCCAGCACCTTAGAGAAGACAGTTCTCTCATTTTTCTCTAACCAGATTTACAGTTTTCATTCCTTGTGTCTCTGGCCCTTACCACTTAACACCTTTCAGATCAATCTATCTTCTGCCCCCCAGGAAAGGGACAAGGGGAACCTTTCTCACTCTGGCAACAGGTAAACAGCATGGCAGGGTGGGGAGGGGGGGAAAATTTCCACTCAATCCTTAGTAAAGGCTGCCTTTGCTGAGCACACGCTCTGGGGACTGACGTCCTTTCCCCGCTTCCCCCTACAACCATCTCTGTTGCCACCTCCCGTCCCTTGTTATCTGTCAGTAAACAGTAATTAAAGAAGTAGCCTGCTTGATAAAGCTCCCGCCTGCCCTCACACGGTGCTGCCCTCTTGGACGTGTCTAATTAAAATCTTGATGAGAAGATGAAGAAATCCCAGCAGCTGGGAGTCTGCTGACTCTCTCTGCGCTCAGCCTCTTCATTACTGACGACAAGGCAGAGAGATATAAAGGACCCCAGGAAATGCTCTGACAGACCAGTCGATACAACCTTTTGCGGGACGTGACGGACTGCTCAGGACTGCCTTTTGAACTGTGTGGATAATGAGGATGCTGGAGCATGGCTCACTGCATGGGGCTGATGGGGCTGCACTGCCCCACTAGTCCTGCTACACTGCTGCTGCCAGGAACAGCACCCAGGGCCCCTGCAGTTTAGCAGTCACTCACACTGCACAGTGAATTTACACAGTTATGCTATCTGGGGCACTTGCCTGTCCCCCACCAACCCAAGCTCCTGAAATCATTGCTTGTAGCGCCAGCATACTGTCAAACTTCTAACTACTCCATCATTTCTATGCAAACACAGAGCATGCATGTGTGTACATACACTGAAAAATGCTGAGAACCATCACAGATCTTCCCTAAATGAAATTAACACCACACCTGACATGCACACTGCTGTATTTTCATGGACACTCATTCATGAGAACAGTGCGTTTTCGCTGCTTTCCCAGGATTTTGTGCTAAGGTAAAATTCTTGGTATGCACAAAATAAAACAGCAAAAGGTTTACATCATTGTGAATCACCATAACTATATTTAGACACACTTCATTTCATGCAAATACATCCACTAAATATTCCTGTGGGTTTTTTTCTAATGTGAGATCAGCTTTACATGGAAACAAGCCCATTTTAACTGGCAAACTCATGTTTATCCAAAACACCAGAGATTTCATTGCTCTTAGTTTCAAGATGAAATAGAGATGGGAATAGATCTACTATACCATCTAAAGTATGAAAGTACCTCTCAAGCACCTGCCTCCATGTCCCTTTTGAGTAAGCCGACAAGAGGCACAGTCACCCTGGGATTTAGGATTACATACAAGAATGGGAGCACATGCATAGTTGCAAATACAAGTGCACTCTGCATATGCTTGAGGGAAATGCATGTTCCATGTGTGGAATCAATGAAAGAGTGATCTGCCCAAGTTCACACCTCCTGCTCCACAAACCACTACTGCTCATGCAATCAGCACCAGTCCAGCAATAATTGGTGTTCTTTCCAGGGTCCCAGCTAGGTCCTTGGTACCTAGTTTATTCAATAAAGACTCAGTTGTCTTCTTTCCCATTCCACCAATTTTAATTACTTTTCCAGATTATACTAAAAAAAAAAAAAAGGCAAAAAAAAAAAAGTCTTGAAAAATGTCTCCTAAAAGTCTCATAAAGCAAACCCCTCTATATTTATTATTTTCCAGATTGCCATAATCCTGCCAGACTATTCACTTTGTCAACCCAGGCCCAAAGAGAAACCAAGGAACAAACAACTCCTGGACTGGTTTAATACTGAGTTAAACTTGACAAAAACCCCAAACCATCTCAAAACAAAGAGTCCATAGTAAAATATAATCAGTAACAGCAAGAAGTGATCAAACAAATGCAGAAGCAATGGACTCAATGGTTAAAGCTTAGGAGTGCTACTGCAAAGGGATTTTGGAGAGTCCCCTGGAAAAGACAAGAGAAGAGTGGCAGGATGGCAAAAGCACTACTGCTGGGAAGTTCACAGCCTCTCATGGCCCTGCAGCCTCCCTTGGCAAGAGATGCTGTTGTACAGATCAAGGCAGCAGCGCTGGATGCACAGAGCTTTCTATGCAATCTCTGCCTGTCCCACTACCTGTACTTGATGGAATGACACATTGCCGTGGCAGCTAATAAATAGAAGTAATTTGATTAGCTTTCCCTAACTAGCGATAAGATCCTGACAAACCCTTTTTAATGCATTTCTGGAGCAGGATGAAATTGTTTCATTTGGCGAGCAGGGCCCCATGGGAGTTGCCTCCAAGCTCCTTTAGTGAGAGGTAAAAATATGCCAATCATTAATGAGAGGAGAATTACGGAGACTTTAATGCAATCAGAAAAAAGGAGCCCTGAGGCAGCTGGGGAATAAAACCTGCCCTTAAATCAGAGGCAGGCAGCCGGAGCATGGAAATAAAGGCATACACAAGCCTGTACATGCACACACGCATACCTACCACACACACAGAGACCATGTAGAGCTGTTGTAAATGCACTGGGAGTTTTGCCTGGGCAACAAACACCTATCTCAGCAAACGGTATCCATCTTCCTCAAAAAGCATTTGTAAAATCACAGCAAGCTATATCCATTTGGCAGCCCCCTCCCCCCACCAGGAGGGGACCACTGCCCATTCAATCTCCATCGCTTCACACACACATATGCACACACGGAATTGCAGTTTTCAACATTTCAAACCAAAGCCTTTTGTGGAGGAGGCATATTAGCTGCTTGGGTGTCAAGTGGCAGTCATGAGGCAGCTTTGCCACGTGGAAGGTGCCTCTGTTGGGGCCAGACTTGCTGCATGAACACAACATGTACAAACCCCTCACACTATCTTTCAGCCATGACACTTATGCCAGAGGCAGCATCTCCTGTGGATGTCGAAAGGCAACTCCTCCCATCCTCTTCCCATTCCCTCCTCAGCCACTTCGGTGAATTCCCTTCCTCAGGTGAAACAGCTCTTGCATGAATCATGTAACTTTTATTCCTACACAGAACAGAACTCTTTAAGCTGCTGGCATCTCCCCTGGCATTGCAGCAGACAGGATCTGGGGCAGACACTAGTGGCCCAGCTGGCTCTGATTTTGCAGGTGTCTGGTCTTTCACAAACTTCCTCTCTGACAGAAAGTGTCCCATCTTTCTGCAGCAATGGTCTAACTCCAGGCTGCACAATACGGACAGCTGCATCCATCAGCACAGACCATCCAAGAAAATGTTAATTCCCAGCTTAATGGGATAAAAACCAGGACAGGAGTTTTCTCATGCCTCTTCCAGATACCTCACCTTGTTTACTTGAAAATAATGAGCAAGACTACTAGGATATCAAACACTAGCCACCTTTCCTCTGCTAGATACACAAAACATGAAGCTACAAAGGGAAGGCATGAAGTACTTCAGCCCTTTTCACTAGTTTTGGTTGGCACTTATGTGTGGGAGAGCAACTGAACAGCTCCCGAGAACTCCAAGAGGAAAATCAGTACATACTTCTGGCCTTAATATACACTTGAGGGGACGTGAGAAAAGTATTTCTTCCTCCCATAACTCCTGCATTATAGTGAGAATCTGTGGCACCCCTGCCCTCTGGTAGATGGAATTACTGTCCTGCTTAGTGTGCACTGTAAGTCCTGTACTGAGAAAGCTAAGATGCTGCTTTTTCTGCCACAGAGATGTATTAGATAACTCTGCCACAAAAAGGCTGTGCTTCTGCACCATATTCTCATACACACTAGACAACTGTTGGACTAAAAACTCGTGTGACTATTAGCAATTTAACCCTACAGACAAAGCAGCTACAGAGTCACCAAAAACAGAGTAAAATATTAAGGGCAAGTAAAGAGGGATCTGTCCTGAGGCACGGTGCTTGAAGCTTAGCAGGTAAGTTAGGGTACAGAGCTGGAATTTCTCAAATGTGGATCAAGCACAGAGCTACATGTCCACTGCTAAATGATCACAGAATACTTAGCCCCAGGCAAAGGGGGCTCCATGTCCCTCAACAGCAACGCCTACTGGCTACTTGAACCATGTAATGATGGGCTCCCAACGAAGTACAGCAAAGCTCTCCGTGGCTGAAAGTTCAGAATGCAAAGCACCTCAGAGGGTAAAGAAAACCTCTGGGGTTCTCCTAAATTCTTTCAAACACTGTGTCTCTAAGACTGAAAGGATCAATGCAGTCTTGCTGTTAGGCACATCACTTAGCCAGACTGTACCCTTGAAAGTCAGAGAAATCATGTTCCAGAAACACAAACAAGTGAGAAGACCCTACCACAGAAACCACCAAGACTGCAAAAACTAGCTAGCAGGAAATTCATCATGGCTACAGCCCTACACTCTTTAGCATCTAGAGATTTTATTTCTGCTCTTTTTGAATCAAGGCCAGTTTTGATCCAAAGCTCCAGTTAAATTCAGTGAGTTCTGGTCAAGATCTCCACGCTATTCAAGACAGTTACTAGATTCCCTCCCTGGATCCATTTCTAGCAGTGATCCAGGCTTTGCTATGGTCACAGCCCAACCTAGCTTGAATGGTGGCATTCAAGCACAGCAGTCTTGTGCGACTGCCCCTGAGCAGCAGGCAGATGTCTGAGATGGTGTCACACCCTGTGGCTCCATACACAGGCCTGCCTTGCTGCAAACAACTCCTTCTCATTCTGGTTTGTTATGATTAAAAATGCACATCACCCAGCGAGGCCTTGGAGTGGAACCCAGCTGGAAATTGGATCGTTAATATTCCTTCTCATGCCCATTGCCACAATTTCTTAACTCTCCTCAAGCAATTGCTAACAATGCAACTATTTAGGGTCTCAGACTAAAAGTGAAGTCAAGACTAAACTGCTCATTGCTACTCCAGTCCATCCACCCTTGCCCATATCCAAGCATCCCATCAACCTTATGTCAGCGTGCTGTATATCAGACGTTTTTCATTTTGAACTTTGAACTGCCTGTCCCCAGTTTATCTACCAAAAGGTCTTTGAGATTCATAACCCTTTAAACTGTCAGGAAAAGGATTTAAGATTATCCTAATTCCTGAGCAGCTGGAAACACAAGAAAAGAAAACAATTTGTTCAAAGAGTCTAGCCACTGCATGGCTCTAACTCTTGGTCACTACACTTTCCACAGTTGAAGTGTTCTCAAAGGGCTAGAGGGATAAATGCAACAAGAGTAGGACATACCACATGATGGACAATCCCACAAATGTAAAAATGGGAATATTTCTAGCAGACAGGGTTATCCGCATGAGTTCACTTCAACCCTATGTGCTGTTACTGCTGCAATTCACTAATGGAGCAAGCTGTGGGAGATGTGCAATTCCCCACGACTGCTACAATGATCCTTCAACAGAAAGGATGCAGGAGCATAGAAATGGCACAGGACACACAGCAAGTGATGGAAATCCTTCAAAGTAGCCACTGTGTACACTCATTGGCCTGTTTGACCTTTCCTCTCTATATGGTATTTACATAAGACAGCAAGAAGAACAACACAGCTAGGACTACAGTACTCATCATGGGAAAAAAAAAAAATCAGAATACTTATTTTCTCTTGGGACTCTAGCATCACCACTGTGGACTCCTCACATGCATTTGTACCAGACAGAGGAAGTTTGTTCTTGTCAGCTCACTGAGCTGACATTCCTTTGGCTGCTGGCAGCACAGCCTCCAAGGGGTTGAATATCTGGTCAAGAGGTAGAGAAGACAGAGGAGGACAAACCTGCTAGACAGCAACTAGCACATGGCAGCTGGGAAAACAGCACTGGTCACAAGAATCAAGACAATACCAACTATAAATTCTGCTCTAAACGCCTATTAATTCTCCATTGCCTCATCCAACTACCCCAAAAACATATACTACCAGTAAGCATTTTGCATCTTAGGTGGCTAAACTCTTTGGGAAGCAAAGGCTCCGTTACATAGTACTGAAATGCCCATCAGGCTGAGGACTTAGTCCATGTGCCTCTCCATACCACAGATACAACACAAATGGCTCCAGAATGAAGTATTCATGAATACGGTGGCATAATTTAATGTTAAACTGCTCCTGTCCCAAACAGATTTGTATGTTTGGCCCTTGCTCTTTGATGTCACCGTTTCTTTGGTTTTATTTTATGTCAGAAATAATAATTTTCAGTGAAAAAACTTTTTACAGTAAAATGCATAGCTACATTAGCAGCCATCTCAGTGCAGAAACATGAACCATGACAGTCTCAGTGTGATGAGCACAATGAGCATACACAGCAGAAACAGCTCAAAGGAATTTGGAAAAGGAACTGTCGTATCAGCCAGGTAGAGTAGCCAAGACCCTGCTGTCCCAATATGAGATAAGCTTAAAGAACCAGGGGGTCTGGAAATATATGACTGGCCTTACCTACTTAAAACATGTACCCATTTCAAAACCGAAAACCTAATAAAACCTACTGTGTCACACCAGAGACATTTCCCTTCAAGTAAGAGGAAGTAACCACCATCACCACATATTCCCTTTAGCAGCTCCAGCAGTTGCTGGCATCTCAGCCTAGTAGTGAGTTCACAAGTACAGAGCCTTGGTTGCTACTGAAACCCAACAGAGCTCCAGTAAAGTCAAAACAGCCATACACATGACAACAGGTAAGTCTTTAAGCATATTCTAAAGAGACAATAGATAAGAACAAAGCTCTGCCACAGGATTTGCCAGCTCCTGGCTCCACTGAAGTAAGTACAGCATGCAATCTCCACACAAGGACTGGTGACTTCTTGTGTATCACTGAAAGCCACAAACTGCTGGGTGTGGGCAGCTCAGTCATTCTACCTTATGGCAATGCTTGAGTGTCAACTTTTCCTTCCTGGACTGAGAGGCTAACCCTCAGTCTTCCTCATCCACTAAGCCCCAGCCTCCCCAGCCGTCCTGCGGCCCAGTTACATACCTTTCCAGATGTCCCTCTCTGTTAACATGACAAGGGCAAAGCAGAGGGGTGCCCTCAGCAGTCTTGCTCAGCAAATGCTGGCTGCCATGCCAGAAATTAACATCATCCTCAAATTATTTAGGGGGCACAGACAGAAAAATCTTGAATAATTTCTCCTTTCTTGCCAATTGTTCCCATCTTCTACCTCAATTCTGGCTGGATTCCCCCTTCCCCCTGTCCTCAGCTAGCACCGCCAGGCTCAGTCCTCCTCACCCTAGCCCTCCCTCCCCAAGGACAAGCAAAGTTATTACAATAATGAATTAGCCAGGCTGCTTACTGCTGCCAGTGGCGAAGGCAATTATCCCACTCCACGTCCCCAGCCACCGCTCAGCTCCCTCATAAAGAGAGGCTTTTGGGGCCGCTTTGTGCTTTGATTGGAAATGAAGAGATTGCTAATTAGGGAACCCCTGCTGGGATCGGGCTGGCAGGAACAATGGTGAAACGGACGGAGCACGCGTCCATTTGGGGAGGGGGTGGGGGGGGAGAAGAGAAAGATGTGAGCTTTCTGTAATGTAGTGTATCCTCCATTCACACCATAAACAACGGGGCAGACAATTTTATAGAGCTTTTCACCTTTTAAAGCATGCTAATTTGTTTAGAGGAAGCGATAATTTGGTGTGTGTTTGCATAGGTCAATGCCTGTAGTTTCTGTGTGCAGTATGGGTCGACGCATGCGTGCATACATATACACAGCTGTAACCAGACACATTTTCTTAAAGAGTGTATCTATACAGCTGACCATATATTTCTTCTTGTTCTGGGGAGCATGCTTCAATCCTGCATTAACAGAGAAAGGTGCTTAGAAAAGCCTGTTGATGAGTATTAACACAGCATTTTAATGCCTGAATTCACAAATCGTCAAAGTTGAAAATGACTTACCAAATTAGTCAGTTCACCTGAGGGTTTGCCCAGCAACCGCTTCCACTGCTTTGCCCAAGTGATTTAAATGACTAGTGGACCTCCAGGAGGAGAAAAAGTCACCATTAACACAATATTTTCTTAAACTCCTCCTGAAACGTCTTCTCAGTTCAATTGCTCTAACTGTCTGGGGGGTCACACAGGAGCTAAATCCACTTTTCTCAGCTCATGAATTGTGCAGAAAAAAGATAGAAAATATCTTCCTTGCAGTGCAAAGGCACATCTGGACAACTTCATAAAACTGCACCAGCAGCCCTTCTATACATAGCATGCTCTTGTTTTGGGCTGTAGTCACTTTTTAACTCTTGTCAAAGAAAAAAATACCTCCCTCAACAGATCAACATGCAAATCATACCATTTATAAATTACAGCCTGTCAACAAAAGCAAATGTCTCACCTTTCAGTGCAATGCTGATAGAAAGCAGTTTGAAGCTATCCTGCATTGCTCAGTTAACTAATTCCATCAGGGAAGCACGCAAGTACCATGTTAAATCTGCAAATACAGTTTTCAACCACGTATTTTACCTGCCATGCAGAAAATTTGCATGGTGTTGATTAGTCCAATGTACTACACACTATGTGACTTACGTAAGCTAAAGCAAACTTCAAATTTTAAGCTTGAATTTACATTTCAGAATCCCCTCGCAGAGACTGAAGCATTTGAATATACAAGTATGCTTTTCCCTGAAAACATTTTCAGTAAAGCACAAGTCTTAACAGAAACAGAACACTAAAGGGTAGAATTACAGAACACTGAATATGACTTTCAAATTCACAGACTATTTTTCCCCGCTGTTTGCTCACCTCTAGTATTTATATCCTTCAAACAGTTGTAGGTAGTTTTCATGTTCCCTTCTTAGTCATCACTTAGCCAAGCTCCACATATTTAGCTCTTTTGATCTTCCCTTATAAAAACAATCCCTCCAGCTCTGTTATCATTTTTGTTGTTCTTTTCTTACTACCTTCCAAGTTTCCTCTGTATTTTTTGCTGCTAATGCCCAGAGCTGTGAGTCTCACCAGAACAGTACCAAGCAAGAACCCTACCTCATTGCATCCTGCCTGCATACAATACAATCAAATCTCATACAAAAGCCAACATCTGCAACCTGCCCACTTTGCCCTCTTGGTCTGCCAGCTCAAATTGGACTTGCCTGTCACTACCATTCACCTACACTCTCTCATTCAGTTCTCCACTGTGCTCTGCTTACCTGATGGGAATATTTCCCCTCACATAGGTACAGTCAGAAAGCAAAACCTACTGCTAGAACCATGCTTAGAGTTGTTTTAGGTTACTGAAAACCCTGTAGCTATCTGTTGCATGTACAAAACCTGGCCACTTAAAAGCAAGAAAACGTCTACCTCAATCTACATTGAGGGCCAAACTGTAATGTGGTGTACATTGGCAGAGCTCGTTTGGCTTCACCGCAGCTGTATGGGTTTACACCAGCTGAGAAGCTATTTCCATAAATCTTAGACTGTCCATATCGCAAACAATCACATTATTCAGAGAAAATACAAAGAAGGGTATATTTCACTCCAGCAGCTGCAATTCTGATGCATGAAGCCCTGTTACCTTGATTTCATAATCCAAGGATTTTCTTTTTAGGCATACAGCTATAGTGAATGCACAAGCAATTCAATATATCTATCAAGTGGTTCTAAAATTCTCTGGTAAAGCACTTAAAATTTCTCTCTTGATAATCAAATTCTAATTTAATAGAGAAGGCATAAAGCTCATAGTAAAATTATAGATGTACAGGCCACCTGCATTTGAGACTGATGAATGGCCTTCATCCCTACATCCGTTCACAGGGTCTGATTTTGACTAGCTGCAATACCCTAGCAAAGGGGAGTGAAAGGAGGTGGCCTTCTCATGGCATTATAGCAGGCAGGTCAGGGGAGACACTGGAAGAAATATTCCAATATTCTAAAATCCTGCAACATTGAAAAAACCCCATTTCCTCTCAGATTGACTCTCTCATGCCCCTTACAACAGGCTACTAGTTCTGGCCTTGTGTGCGAATTTCTTTCAGAGCACAACTTCCTTGAAGTAACTATTCTTAAACATCCATTCCTGTGCAAAGCTGAGCAAATATGCATGTAGAAGTACCCAAGCTAGGATTTCTTCCCTAAATTCTTAACAGGTTGCCTAAAGAAGTGGTAAATGCTCCATCCCTGGCAGTGTTCTAGGCCAGGTTGGACAGAGCCTTGGGTGACATGGTCTAGTGTGAGACCAACCCATAGCAGGGAGGGGAACAAGATGATCTTAAGGTCCTTTCCAACCCTAACTATTCTATGATTCTGTGATTCTTCCTGGAGAAACAACTACATTCTGCCACATACACTATGGGCAAAGTCCAAAGGCTTCTAGAGCATACTGAGTTTTTTTCTCTGAGAGATTTTAGTATAATATTTTTATTTAAAAATTACTGTAAAAAGAATCGCATCTCTTCCTCCCTCCCCTCTGCAAAATTCTAGATTTTCTTTTAATTTCATAAAAATAACATACATGTGTTACATTCAAAGAGCATAAAACAACATTGTTCTTGCCTGTTTGTTTCTTCTAGCAGTTTAGCTTTTACAAATCAGATTGCAGAAAAATTAAGTCTCTCTACATAGGCTGCAGAATCTTATTAATCCACCTCTGTTGCTGAAAGAGATCCCACCATCCTTCCTATCCAAGCCACACTTGTCCTGCCTCCTCCCTTGCATTAACACATGTGTTTGTACAGCTCAGATTGAGGAGCTGACCTGGGTTAAAAATGCCACAATGTTAGTTTAATTCAAACTGACCACAAGCAGGATTACTTTAAATCCAGGTGTACGCAAATACCTGTACCTGCCATATGATCCCTACAATACAGCAGTTGTGAAAGTTGTGAGACCGTTAGCAATATCAAATAGCTTCTTAAAAGCACTCATATCTGGAGTATTTTTCTTTGAAAACTTGACCTTTCCTGGAGGTAAATGATGACATGGTTGAGACAGAATAAGATTGAGAGACATAAATTAGTGAACTGGAAAGTATGGTGCTATCAAACTAATGCCTGGGTGAAACAAAGTCTATCCAGTGAGAGATGTGAGAAGCATAATAAATTTAATTCCAAGAATAGGCTAAAGGGTGACCTGATCTAATTGTAAATGGGGGAAAAGTTAATAGTGGAAAGTTCTTTAATCTAGCTTTAAAAGGATGTAAGACAAGACTATTCCTGGTATCCAAAACTAGACAAATTTTGCTTAGCAATAAAGACATTTTTAAACAGCAGGAACTGGCCATTGGGACAACTTGCCATGAGGCATGCTGGATAATCTATCACAATGTTTTTAAATCAAGGTTTAATGTCTCTCTAGAAGACACTGATGTTGAGAAGCTACCCAGCTAAGTGCTGGATTTTAATGGCCTGTGCTATGCAGTTAGACCTAGAGCATCAGAGTGGTATGGGTCTGCCTTAAAATCTGTTTAGATTCTTTGTGGTTCTTTAAGGATTATAGAAAGCAAGACAAAAGTGTGAAAAGATGGCATCTGCTTTGTATCTGCTGAAACCATTCACTAAGAAGTGTTTGTGCTGTATCTACCATCCAATACTCATTTGTTTCCAGTGAGTTTCAATTAAGAGGCATCATAGATGGTTTTTAGAAGGCAATTTCTTACACATTATAGTAACCTTGCTGTGAAAGCTACTCATTTTTGCCAGAGAATATATGCTTCATTTACCAGAATGTATAAAATGTATACAAAGAATGTTTAAAGGCTAATGGCAAGGGCTGTGCAGTGCATGAATCATAAACAAGAGGAAAAGCAGTCAGTTAAATGTGCTCATGTCTTGAATTCGGTAATCTCTGGGGTGGGAAGTGAGGCAATTGAGATTTATGTTTTTAAAGATCTCCATTATTTTGAAATTTTATTCAAGCTTCATAGAGTAAATTGCCAATGAGAACAAAAACTATAAATCCAATTCATCATGGTTAGAAAATGAGTGAAGAGAGCTGTTTGTCAACCAGACAATCCCATTGTGTTTGCCTCACTATCCAGGTTTGCCATCACTACTACAGTATGTATTTTCAATATGGGTACACTAGAAGCCTGAAGTCAAGCTATGAACTCTTCCGTAACACATGCTCACAAACAGGAGAGGAAAATCCTTGTTCTTCCAGTTTGTCACATACTCTGGGTAACCAAACACTGTTCTAGTTTTAACAGATAAACCCATCATTTAATTTCAAGTGAACATAGCCATGTTCCATTAGAAGAGATTCTGTCATAGTATTGGGGAAAATATTTTTCTATTCTTCTCTATTACACGTCAATTTACTACTTTATTGGCTACTGAAAGCTTCTTAAAGGCACACACTTATATCCAATCCCCTCTCTGATTTGTGTCATCGCAGGCTGTTGTTAAAAACTGATCACCCGTCCTTTCTGCAACATCTCTCAAACCTCAGCATCAGCTTCTGAAACAATGTTAGAAAAACACACTTTCCTACTACAACTTGCTGCCCCTTCTCTCTCAGTAAGGAGAACCTATATTGCCTTTTCTCTAAAGGGATCACACCAGCCTTTTCATCCTGCCAGATTTTCCCTTTCCCTAAGGGTGACCCAGGGCTAATTATGTTCATCCCATCACTTATCTGGAAAGGCAAAGAACTTACAAAAAGAAAAAGAAACTGTACATCCATTGAATATTTTCTAGAGTTTTCTTCACTCTGAAATTGAACTCTTAAATATTCTAGCTGAATTCAGTGAAGTGGCTTTTTTTTTTTTTTTTTTTTTTTTTTTAAATCACTTTCTGAAACAACTGATTGTAAGGGCAAAAACTCTTGAAGATACTTTCAGTTTTTAGGAAGCCCCAGTCATACTCGTCTGAAAAGCTACACTAGCACAGCATGTGGAAAAAGGAAACACCCACTAGCAGAGTAATTGTTCTCAGTTTCAAGTACCTGACTGAAGAAGCAGTCCCTAGATTCTGGCAGATGCAAGCTTTCATTGCAGAGCTCCAGCAGTGCACCCATGGAGGGCTGCAGCAAGGCTGGCCAAGATCACAGCCTTGCCAGGACTTTTCAGGTGGTAGCTTCTTGAAAAGGGCCTTGTCCAAGCTTGAGAATGTCTTCCTGCCCACAAAGAACTGCTATCTGTGACTGTCCTTGCACCCTGGCCTAAAAGACAGGTGTAAGACAAAGAAAGGAATCACTAAAGTGTAAAACCTCAACAGAACCACAATGAAGATTATACACAATAAAGTAGTTTAAGAGACTGATGCAAGGTTGCAGCAAGAAGGAACAAAAAAAAAAAAAAAACAAACAAAAACCTACTGGAGGCAAGGGGGACTTAGAGACAGGACTTACATTCAAAAAGTGCTAAAGAGTGGAAACAGTGAGGAAGTAATTGGGCAACATGGAATCGTAGAATCATTTCGGTTGAAAAAGACCTTTAAGATCATTGAGTCCAACCATTAACCCTGCACTGCCAAGTCCACATGAGAGAGAACTAGGGAGAAAGATAGGAAATTCAAAAATAATTTAAACTGAATAACTGGGAAAATTTCTCTTGCAGCAGAAGGAATTGAGCTATGGAACTGTTATCCCCAGAAGTGAACAGGGATGGAAGAAAGCTGTGCAAACAAAGCAAATCAAACAGAAGAAAAAGAACTGAATAACCTAAGAAGCTTTCCCCACTGCTGACTGCTGTGACTGCACAATCTGGAACAGCTGGTAAACTTAGGAGAGGTGTAGCTACTATCACAATATATCCACAGAAAATGAAGGACCAATGTCTACCCCCATATCGGTAGCATGTTACTGACAGAAATGGTTTTCCATGCTCAGAAAAGATTACAGGCTTCCCCTTTAAGTGACATGTAAGCATGGGAGCATTTTTTCTTCCCTAATGATAGGAGAAGGAAGTGAAGGAGGTCAGAGTCCTGTAGACCTCTCTGCACTCCCTGTGGTCTTGTTTAGGAGAGTTAAAAGGATTCAGATTAACTAGGGTGGCTTTGTTGATTACACGCAGAGGAAAATGACCCCATGTGGTAAGTGTTTCCAGGACAGCTGCTCCATTGGTGAAACACTGCTGCATTCCAGAAATAAACTCCAGTCAAAATCAGCAGCTTGAGTCCTCTCTCTGCAGAAACGTGCCTCTACCAAAGGTGCAGCAGTTCCCAGATGAATGGGAAGCCAGCAGCACAAATTCCTGCTTGGCTCTGCTTTTAAACAGAAAATGGTACAACAAGATGTTTATACAATATTAAAAATCAGTCTTCATAGTCACATAATTGTTTCACATCATTGATGGGCTGAAAACAAAAAGGGAAAAGGAAATATTTCTGGCTGGGACGGAGAGCTAAAACTAGAACAGTTCCCCAACAATCCAAGCCTGTCACGAGCTTTTCAGCACTGAGTGCCTATCGGGACTTCAGTGTAAGAGATTCATGTTTTCACTCCCATGTGGGTCGGGACCTGCCAATACAAAATGTTGAAGAAACATGCAAAAGATGACTATCTACATTTGAAGCAAGATAGGAGGCACTGTTGCCCCCTGCTTGGCCTCTTCTATCTCCCAAAAGTTAACGCAGAGCTGTCCTCTCACTACAGAGGTGAATTCTGAGCCACGAAAGTAAATTTGCTCAGAAGCCCCAAGGCACTCGTGTTTTACTAAAGACACACATTAAGCAGCAAAAGTACATGAGACAGCTTCCAAGTTTACACAGGTTTACAACTACAGGTTTACAGATGGCTGCACTGGGGAAGATTACATGAAATCTGAAAGGCGGGGGGTAGAGCCAAACCACTAAGCTACAGTTTTCAACAGATAACAGGGCACTATCTCTGTACTCTGGGCTCACAGAGTAGGCATTGTAAAAGAAGCAGGCTGCACAAATGTTTGTGGCCCTTCCTCTTTCTCACACTGAACAATCATAAGCAAAATACCTTTCTCTTGTCCAAATGCCTCCTCTGTCTGGTGAAACGTGGTAAGGTGTTCCCAGATGCTCCACTGCAGAAGGAAGGTACTGCAGGCACATCACTTCCCCTCACTCACAGACGGGAAAGATGAAGCCGCAAGCCATTGTTGAAGTTACATGGAACAAGTATCAGCACAGCAAAGGCCCTGCTGGGTGTTACAATTTACTTGAAGAAACTTTCCCCTACTGGTGATATGGCAATGCAATGCTCCTGTGACTCAACATACCACCAAGCCAAAAGCCACCAGGTGACAAAACCTTCTGCAGACCTATGCACTGGAGAGCAGAGGATGTTATACAATGAAACAAATCCATGGCTGCTGAATAATGTGGTCTTAAATAGCTGAAAATTTCTTCTATTCCCTTTGGGCCTACTTCTGCCCTGCAAATTCCACCACAAGAGCCACCCAGCCAGTGGGAAAAACATGATACCAATCAGAAAAGATAAATTCAGGAAGCATCATTTCAGCTTAGCTCAGCCTCACTCCCTGGTTGCATTCTTGTATTCTACTGCTACTTTCACAGTGGCATAGCTTATCTATCCTATGGACTTTCATAGCTTTAGAATCACTGCCTATAACAGTAGAAAAACATTGAGGGTAAGCAACATCAGGTATCCCAAAATACAGATACTGCGTATCTGTAACAGTATCATGTAAACAAGTAATTCAGCTATCCTCAAAGAGTGACAACACCAGTTCCAGATGCAAGGGAAGCTATACCAGGTCCAGTTAAGAGATCACCAAGTGCCATATGCTATCTCCAGTATCAACTACTAGCACATGCTTAAGGAAAGACTGTAAGAAAGAATACGTTCCCTGCTCTTCACCTTGCTGCACCTTTGCCTGACTGCACAATCAGTATCTTGGCAGACTGTGGCCTAGGCTGTTCCCTCTAGACCATAACATGTACTTGCCACTTGATGAGTCCACATGTTCCAGAAATTCCATGATATCTTTCTGAATCCATCTGTAACTGCCATTGAATGATGCAGAGGTCAATAAATCCCACAGTTTAACTTTGTATTACGTGGAAAAAATACTTCCTTTGACTTACTTAAAGCACTTTAAAAAAAAAAAAAAAAAAATGGATGACTACGGTGTTGAAAAAACAGGAAAACACATGCAAGTATAAAGATACTAAGAACACATAGCAGAGTTCTCTTAGCTAAGAGGAGAAGTGAAAGTGAAGGTGCTAATTTTGCAAAGCAAAATTGAAGGTGCTAATTTTGCAAAGCAAAGAATTATGCAGGTTTTACACAGGAAAATAGAAACCTATGCTCTTTTTTTTTTTTTATTATTTTAGTTAAGTGCACAGCAAGTAAAGCCACCTATACTCCAAACAAGCCATACTTGCAACAGTGGTATTCCTATCTCAGTTACCTTCATCCTTCTTCTAGCCAGACTTAATGTCTGACTCTACCCCCAGTAGTCTCTTGAATCCTTTTGGAAGCTCTTTCAGACAGAAGCTGTCTCATGGCTCAATGCAGTAGCCCCAGCAGTAGGGGAAGTGTCATGATACAAACAATGAGGGCAAAATGGAAGTAAGAGCCAAAGCTGCCAGTACAACTTATAGCCACAGCCTGAGAGCTAGTTAAAAAGAAGTGGAACAGTCACAGCATGAGATTTATTAAGTAGTAGATAATTTTACATTACATAATACGCAATGTCACATACCATATTAAACCCAGTATTGTGAGTCTCATATGTTCAACTACTGATCAAGTCCCAAAATAAACATAATTACGTTCTATATGATACACTGGTGGTTATTCTTATCACCTCCTTTATAAATATATAGCAAAAAAAAAAAAAAAAAGTTGGCATTGCTTTTTAGTTGTTTCTTGAAACCTTGTAACCTTGTGGTCTAGACACTTTTCTTCCTTTAAAGCAAAACTGCAGTGTTTCTCATCATTTGCTTTCACATGGTGGAGATGTAAGTCAAACATCAAGCACAGCAATAAAGTTGTTGGAACATCAAAGAGGATGAAGTATAGAAATTATATATAGGGTAATTAAATGGCTAAGTTATTTGTGTATCTCTATATATAAGCTGGCCAGACTTTATAAAGCAGCTTTGCATAACAACTTTTTGGCTTTGTACAAGATTTTGCAATGCCCTCCAAATGGTCCCAGGCTTTCCTGGCCTTCTGACCTGGCTACGGGAAGCTGCAGAGACCTGCCTGAGATTCCTCAGAAACACAACACTTCCACAAAGAGAAAGGGTGCAAGTACAAAGCAGAGAGAAAAGGAGATAGGAAGCATGATGAGCAAGCTGCTCTTTTATTTCTACAGGTGAGGGTCCAAATCTTGTCATCATCAGCGGTAGTCCAGCTGACAGTGTGAGCGAAGCCCAGTTCAGCAACTGATTGCAACTGGTGCCTCAGAAGGAACCATGTGAGGGTTCTCCCACCCCCCACTGTGCTACAAGTACAATGGAGAGCCCCAAAACAGGCAGGAATGTTTGCTCCCCTGCCCCTCACAGTTGCAGAAGCATCCAACAGTTCCATAGGGCTGATAATTTGCATGCTGTGCTGTGTTCTTTGGACACATTTCATGCATCTATTGGGGTAGTGTAGCTAAGCAGACAAAAAGCACTGCGCTTCCAGCAGCTCTTGTAGCAGGTGGTGGTTTCTCCTTCTGCCACTCTGAGGCCAGAAAGAAACGCCTGACTTCTCAAGGAAGGTTTGGAGCTTCGGTATAATCAGGTGGGATGTTTCATCATCTACCCCCACCAGCTCACACAGGTGGGTAGAAGTTAGCACTGAGCTCACAGAATTGAAAGTGCTCAACCACCCTGTTCCAACTTACAAGCAAGACCAATCAGGGGGTGACTCCCAGCTCATCAGAAAGGCAAAGTGAGGGAGAAGGATGGGAAAGATGGTTACTCTGTGCAAGACAGCCTGAGACTTCACAGAATGCTACAGACCAAAACACTGCCAGCAAAGACTCAGTATAGTAATTCACAACGTACCATTTGCAGCCCATCTCCATTAAGCACTATAAAATAACAACACTTGCTGAGCTACCTTCTCTGCACATGCACCTCTCCCTGGGAGCAGACAGACAAGTGGTAAATTCAACACGTCTAGCACAGGGTTTTTCTGGAATGGGTTAGCAACAGAGCAGCTCTTCCTTTGCACTATCCTAGGTAAACAGAGGATGTTGCTGGTACAAAGTGCCTCAAAGTGGCAGGAACAGCATTATCACTTCAGTGCTGTTTTCTGAAGGATAAGCCAAGACAATCAATTCTTCTGGCTAGTCCTTATTCCCAAGGAGAAGCTGTGACTCTCATCCCCCATCATTTAACCCTTCACAAACACAGCAACAGCCCCATTAATTCTGTCCTTAAACACACATTCCATGAGTCTGTGTGCCAGAGGAGTCTCCAGAGCTGGATGTAGCCAGGGGAACACTGCAGAGAGGTATAGCCTGTTACTTCAAGCACAGCAAAACCATGTCTATCTATAGCCCTTTGAGCACATAGAGGCATCCTCACATATGATTTCTTTGAATGGGATAGAGGGTCCCAAAGAAACCACAGCGCTCTATCCCCACTTCTTCTCTGTGCAGAGAGTATAAAGTGCTCCCAGAGCACCACCTAACACTCACAGAAGGGGTATGCATAGGCAGTAGATGGCATGGACAGTCATTAGAGAGTCACAAGAGTAAAGCCTATTTAGATACACACAAAACTGAAGTTTAATCCTATATAGCAAAGAGAAAGTAAGAGGGATGGAGAGAAAGCTCAGGAAGAATCATGATTATCTGCAATGCAAGAAAGGGAATAGGGGCTACTGAGGGCAAAACACACAGCTGTACCGTATAGCCTGCAGTAACACAAGGAATTTTGCTGTGATCATGCAATTCTCCATAAGTCTTGCAGAACAGGCAAACAGGAACCCCATTTAGGATGGGCAAAACACATCACATCGGTGAAGGGACTCACCTCAGACCGAACAGGGAATCTGTGTCAGAACTAGAATTAAAGAACAACAGCGAAACAAACAACTTGGTATAAGAATTGACCATGAATACATTAAGCTGTACACAGAAGTTTCCACCTAAAAAGCAGTGGGGTTTGAGATAGGCTTCTAGAATGACTTTTGGGAAAAGCATTAAAGATGCTGCTGATGCAAGGAATCCCTTCCTAGCCTATGTTTCACTCACAAAATCCTCATTGTTTTCCCCCATGCAAAGGCAGCACTAAGCAATAGTTATAACTTAAGTGCTACCATCACTCAGCACTACAGAATGTGGGTTCAAAAAGTATGACAGAGAAAATCATATTCACATCAGCTCTTTACCAGTTTACACAAGTTCACATCACCAACAAAGAAAGCTTGAAATCCCCTGTACTAGGCCATGGGGACACAATGGAACAGGGAAGAACTTATTTAAATGGAAGCAGTAGAAAGATCTGCCAATGAGAGTAACTGCAATTTCAAAAATTCCAGGACATCTGTGTAAAAAAAGAAAGGCCTGAGGATGGAAAACAAAGCAAACAGAAATAAAGCTGTCTGGCAAGCCTGGTGGCAGGCATACCCTCTCTTCTCATCCAGAAAGTCACCCTCTAGGTCCTGCAAACTTTAGAGGAATGTCAGTGAAATGCTTATGTTTTGGTATATGGCTACTAGTCATTTGCTTAAGCCTACTACAAAGAGGTGATCATGAGAGGCT
>NW_009912472.1:51420-54717 GCF_000696875.1 Nestor notabilis | reverse complement strand
CTGATCCAGAAAACAATTACAAAGAGAAAGAGAATCCATTCTGAGAGCAGCATGAAACTCTTGTGAGCAGGATCATCCGCATCTCACTTGGTTGAGGGAAAGGAAAGGGCAGGGACTCCTTAATGAATAAAAATAGCCACTTATGCTTCCCTCTCACACATGCTGGGCATATGCTTTCCAGTATCCAAACACCAAGATTTAGTTGTAAGTTTTATCCCATTAGAAAAGGTAATTTCTCCTAAAGACACACCCCTTTCTCTAGGGACTTTCGAGAGTCCTGAGACTTAAAAATTGCAGTTACTTTCAAGTCATCATGTCAACTAAACTGGGTGCTTTGAAGAGTGGCAGTATTTCCTTCCCCAAAATTCCTACACTACTATAAAATCGACATGACAAGAGGATGACTAGAACACAGTAGCTTTCTATTTAGCTTGTGGAAAAGTTGAAAATCAGTTTTTAGTTCCCCAGTTTTTCATGAACGGTATATATGCCAGGCTAAGCTGTATTGAAATGCAGCCACCTTCAAGGAAAACAGCAGCAGGTCATTCAAAGGATTCAGCATAGCACTGACAAAAAGAGAAGGAAGGGTATTTTGCCCAAAAGGTCAGCAGGGGAAATACAAACTGTGAGGCCATGGCCACAGTAGTGTAGTGCAGGAGAGGAAAAGGCTGAGGCAAACAGAAAGGAAACTGGGATGGCAATGGAAAGGAAGGCAGGAAATAATGTTATACAGTGTTTAGCTCAGTGACAGAAAGCTCCTGTCTCAAAGTGAGTGCTGTAGGAGCCAGTTATTAGAGGGAATGAGCACAACTATTATGTATTTGAAATGCATTTAATAAAGTACACCCTAGCTGATGGTGCTCTCCTCAGCAGGTCCAGGCACAGAACACAGAGAAGGGGCCTCAGGCATTCACATCAGGTCGCAGTTTTAAATAATTTTTAAACCAGGGCAAGGTGCCAATTCTTACCTCAAGGTGCTGCACCCAGGTAGACATGTCAGCAAAAATACCAAGTTCAGTGCATACATGATGACCATCAACACACATTGCTCCAGAACGAAACAGTAACTTACTTTTTTCACCGAAGTTTACCACTTTTGAGCAACAAACCTGGAGCTTCCTCTCAACAAGAGTCACAAAGACCAGATTCAGACATAGTGCATAGGACAACACCATGGAATGTTATACTAGGAGTAAGCTAGCCTTCTATCTGCTTGTTTTACCAAAACCAGAAAACTTTTTTGGTGGCTTGTACCAAA
The DNA here is from genome assembly GCF_000696875.1 of Nestor notabilis. NCBI lineage: Eukaryota > Metazoa > Chordata > Aves > Psittaciformes > Psittacidae > Nestor > Nestor notabilis. Next base: position 53,459 of record NW_009912472.1, on the reverse strand, counting down.
TGTGTTTAAAAACAAGGCAAAACCCAACAACCCCAAAACAAACAAGGCAAACTTGGGTAACTCTTGTTGCCAGTACAAAACACTTGCTTTCAAGCTATGCGCCTGTGTCAGTGATTTGCAGTTTTTGCCATGGGCAAACCAGCCATCTGGGATTTATATAAGATTATTCTCTGTAGATCTTAGAGTACTTTTGGTGGCAGTCATGTATCATTTTACAGGTGGGGAAACTGAGGAACGTGGACTTGGCCATGTGTCAGAAGACAGTAGGTTTCTATCCTATCCCCATTCCTTTTCAGGACCTTTCTACAGAAGAGTGGCAGGATCGTGGCACAGTCTTGATTTTGTGCAGGTCACTGGCTGCAGACACATTTTTGAAATCCAAGCTCTGGGCAGAAAAAAGGACTGCTGGCTAGCTCACAACGCACCAGGCCTTTAGCAACGCAGAGGTCCTCTGCTTGCTGCAGGCAGGCAGGCCTGCTTTTTTCCAGTAACAGCAGGGTCTACCCAAGCATGTATGATGAACTCATCACAAAAGCAATCAGGCATTAATTTGGTCAATCATTCATGTGACAGCGAATCCAGTTCTCCAACCATGACAAGGCAAGACTCCAGCTAAACTGAAGGACAGAAATAAATGCCTCAAAAGATACCAGTCAACATAACAGAAGAACAATTTAGATATTGACCCATCCACACTTTTTTTTTTTTTTTTTTTTAAGAAAAGGTCACCCAAGAGTTAAGTAGGAACAAAACCAAAAGCATTAAAAAATTAAATCAGGTTTTCCAGGCACTAATAACAAAAAGGCAGCCTACTCTCCAGTCCTTCTCATATAGAAGAATATTTATGTGGAGTTTCTATTAGGCTGCTGCATGCCTTGCATGTATCCTGCTTCACTAAAGAAGAGCCTTTTTGAAGCATCACTTGACTTTGTTTTAAATATCTTGCTACGGTTTCCATTTTAGCTCTGCGAGATGATTATTTGCTCTCACCAAAGTTATACAGCAGTTGAAAACGCTGATGGCTTAACTGGTTTCTTCCCCCTCTTCTCCTCTGCAACCCTGAGGGGTTTTAACTCTTTCTGCAGCACTGAAATCCTGCTTTTGGAGTTCAATGTTTAACTCTCGCTGGGAGACTCATAAATATTCGGAGTCACTCTCTCCCTCTCTGTTTGATTAGGAAATGAGCCTTTAACTCAATGTAATCCCCAAGCCATTAACAAAAAAGCCCTCAACAGCTCCACTATTAGAATTTCACTCCTAACCCACAGAGGATTGAATTAGATTAACATAACTACCCGCAATCTGAGTTTATTTTCTGTGCTAGATAGAAATGTGTCTTCAGGAAAGGAAGAGAGCAGGAGAGCAAGCATAGCATAATGAAATGTAAAAATAGAGAGTTGAGAAATAGATGGACAGATGTACAGGTGAAGCTATAAGAGAGGTAAGAGAGAGCAAGAGAGAGAGATAGATACACAATCTTTAATAACTGGCTGCAAGGGGTTTTATTCAGAAGGCCCCTAAAATCACAGAACTGTTTCAAGAAGAGTATTTTTTTTCCGCTGCCAGTGTTTACTCCATATTCTCAGGGATTTACAGTGAGACACTTGAGCACGTTGTGCTCCAGACACCTGTGCAGCAGATTTGGCACAGGTTTTATTTATAAGAGATGCTGTACTCAGCAATGAAAGGAGGAGCTTGAAGAAGAGAATCTGCATGTCAATCATTACTTTGCAGTCAAAGAAACAAACTAGGATGAAATTAAAGATGCTTGTTGTTTGTTTGTTTAAGGAATGAAAAAAAATTTCATGCAACAGCCCTGTGACAAACTACACTGTGCAGAGTAAATCAGTTTGGAGGCTGGTAGATGCTTAGTCCACAAAACATGAAACATTAGTGAAGAAACTAAATAACAAAGACATCCACATAATGCATCAAATTCTTCCCTCTAACCACAGGTAACTCCCTCCCTCCAAATAAAAGTGATCCCATAAACCATTGATTGGTATGCTACAGGACAGTAGATGCTTGGTCACTCTTTC